>NC_083409.1:16044788-16220238 GCF_020745735.1 Hemiscyllium ocellatum
AAACCCCATTTTAACAGTTTACAGGTTTACCGGTGTCCATTTGCTGCTGGTCTTGCCCCTCTGGGGTAGCTGCGTGCATCCCCGTGGTGGCACAAACTGTTGGACCTTCCCAGGGCTGAGGTGGCTGTCCAGCTCCGCGCTGGGGCCATTACCCCACACTGTTGTCTTCGTGTCGGGCCCATGGTCCGCACTGACCAGTTCTCCGTCTGACAGCGGGCTGTCATAGGACCGCTGCTCCCAGTTACCTGGAGCTGTGGGCCGGTGGGTACCTCCTGGTTCTCACCGGTCGGGGAGGCTTTTACCCTTACCCTCGGAGGGATCGTCCTTTCCTTCTTGGGCGGTGCTGCCCTCCTTTCTCCCCACGGCTCTGTCTCTTCCTCTAATGACGACCCTTCTTGCGCCCGTCCTCACCATCGGAAGAGCTGCATGCGTCTTCGACTTGTAGGTGTCGCTTCCCCCTTCGCTGGGTGGCTTTGGGGCCCCGAGAGGTTTTCTCTTCCTGTTTTTGACTGTGATCCAATCCTCTGCCTCCTTTGATTCCTCCTCTTCCATTTCCTCCATCTGCCTTGAAGGAGCTTGGATCGGCTGCTGCACCTCCCCGCTGTCTGCCGTCTACTCCGCTAACGCCTGCCCTTCCTTCTGGGTGCCTCCAGGCACCGTTTCCGTGCTATTTTCTGTGCCTTGCTGGTCTTTGTCAGTCCACGGCTCGTATTCGTGTTGCCACCTCCGACCATCTGTGCGTAGTTGGCGGCTCCTCGTCTTGGGCAGGCCTTGTACATGTGGCCCGCCTCTCCGCACAGGTTACAGTTCTTGGCCTCCTTACAATCCTTGGTCGGGTGGCCTTCCTGTTTGCAGTTTTGGCATACGGTCACCTTACAGTCGGCCGCCATGTGGCCTGACCTCCCACAGGTTCGGCACACCTTCGGCTGCCCTGCGTACGTCAGGTAACCTCTGTTTCCTCCGATGGCGAAGCTGGAGGGTGAGTGGAGGATGTTCCCGCTGGCATCGACCCTCAGGGTTACCTTGACCTGTCTTTTGCTGGCCCAGATCCCAAAAGGATCAACCACATCAATGCTCTCTCCTTCGACGTGGATATATCTTTTCAAGAAGTGAGAACATCTGCCGCTGGGACATAGGGTTGTACATTTGGATTGTAACAACCCAACTCCTCTGCACAGAAAGAACATACACAACAGGACTGCCAACAGGTGGAGAACAGAGGTCCCCCTTCCTTCTCTTTGAAGACCTTCAGGAACTGCTCACAATGCTTCACACTACCTGAAGGTCACATCAAAGTAGCCAGCCCAGGGAAATCCTCAAGCAGTACACACTACTCAAACAAAACAGCAACACTTCCTTCACAAATACTGTCCGATCGACCATTGTGTGCTCCTCCACCTTCTTCACAGTCACCCTGACTGTGTTTCGAACCTCCTGTCCAGGGCTGTGTGTGGCTGCTGAGGCCATGGCTCCAAGGTTGGCTGGTCCCTGAATTGGCGTTAGGCCGAAGCCAGCATGAAGATCCACCAAGAGCAGGTCAGCACAACCAAACAATCCTCCAATGTCCAATCACGATCACGATCCAGCGATGATCTCTCCACTAGCTCTGATGACTCGCAACTCGACCCTTGTCCTGATAAGAACAGACATGGGAAAGGCCAATGGGACTTTGGAATGAATATTGAGAGTGAGGAGATGAAGGGGAGAGTGGCCAGGACAGCTGTACTGAAGAATGGTTAGGTCACATCTGGAATATGGTGGATAGTTATGGCCTTCATTGAGGGGCAATGCAGAATGGACAGGGGATAGGGGATCTAGGTTACAAGGAAATGCCAGAACAGGATCTCGAGGGGGGGAGGGAGGGAATTCTGATAACAAAACTTCATTATGAAATTGACACAGTAAATTTAAATTTACTGTCAATACTGACAGACAGAAAGGCAAAATGACACATTCTCTGGTCATACACCAAGTACAGGAAGGAGATCAGGAAAAATATTTTGATGCAGAGATTGGAATTTAGTGAGTGCTGGTAAACTGGGTCCTCCATTCAAAATGGGACAGAATTACTTCTTGGAATTTGAACAGGTCTGAAGCAAAAGAGCAAATTAGGATCAAATAGTCATTTGAGAATATTGAACTGGCCTGAAAAATGCCCAGTGTTTGGCAGCTTTTCATTTTGCCCTCATCAGGATAATTGTAAAAGTACCAATCAAAGGAGAAAAACATGACATTGATATTGCATATGAGGAAAGTGCTGACAGGCTGAGGTGTTGTCACTATGAACACGCCAGTTTAAATATTGTTTCCCTTTGCTGTGACATTTCTTGTAAATTGTCCTGATGTATGCAAGACAAAAAGCTTCAACAAAATGTTTTGTTTTTCGCAACATTCAAATGAGGATCAGTTTGGAGAGAAAGAATGAAGATGGAAATGTATTAAGTTAACAATGAAAATTGATCTAAATTCAGCAGAGACCAGGATAGTTTCATCTTGAACTTAATACAGGAATTACCAGGTGAAGTTTAATCACTGGACTGAGTTAACCACCTTCCATCAGTTTGATTGTTTGAATTGTCCATCAGTTATGTTGATTACTCCTGGAATGGGGAGAGCATTGACGTGTCTGCTATTTATTGTCCTTCCCTAACTATCCTGGAGAGGGCGATGGTTAGTCATGAGCTTCTTGAAGAGGATCTGACAGAGTGACAAGATCATAAGACATAGGAGTGGAAGTAAGGCCATTCAGCCCATCGAGTCCACTCCGCTGGGCCTGAGTACAACTGTCCCTCAGGAGAATGAGCTGTGGCACAAGGGAAAACCTGAGAGTGGTGAAAAGGCTGCGCAGTGGCTGAACCAGGTTTGACGAATGAACTGATGTCCTTCTGAGCTTTTGCAGACTCAGGCTTTCAGGGCCGCACAGCTTACACTGTTACTGACCATAGCTCCATGATTGATGAGACCTGCCCCAGGAAAACATCCACAGAAAGCTGCCTCCTGTGTGTCTGATGTGTCTGTGTCTCTCAGACGTGACTGAGCAGGCAGCAAGAGATCCCCCCCCGCCCACCCCCCACACTTTCACCGATCAACTTACAAACTCCTTCCGGGGAAAGCGTTCAGCACCGGCCATCGCCTGCTTCAATGTGTCCTACACCCCACCTCAAGACAACAGTCCCCACTGCTCCCTGCCCCTAACATCTGCTCTCCATCTCTCTCCTGAAGGCACTATCTCTGGCTGGGAAACATCTCGAGCCTCCCCAGGTGGTCTCATTCCTCCAAGTGTGGGCTGGGATGGAGAAGCAAGGCAGGCCATTGGACCGGGAGGTGTCAGCCTGGTCTCAGTGGGGAGCACTCTCCCCTCCCACTCACAATGTAGCAGACTGGGTGGATGGGGCATTGGGAAATGCAGGGTTGCACGGATAGTGCAGTGGTTTGGATCTGGGTGGGATGCTCTTCGGAGGATTGGTGTGAACTCATTGGGGTGAATGGCCTGCTTCAACATTGTACAAATTCCATCATTACATGATTCTATCACTGAAGCAAAATTATCCAGGCTGAGAGTGCAGTGCAGTACTGAGGGAGTGCAGCACTGTCAGAGGGTCAGTACTGAGGGAATGCAGCACTGTCAGAAAGTCAGCACTGAGGGAGTGCAACACTATTGGAGGGTCAGTACTGATGGAGTGTTGCACTAATGATGGGTCAGCACTGAGGGAGTGCAGTACTGTCAGAGGGTGAGTACTGAGGGAATGCCACACTGTCAGAAAGTCAATACCGTGGGAGTGCCACACTATCAGATAGTTCATGCTGAGGGAGTGCTGCACTGCTGGTTTGTCAATATTGAGGGAGTGCAACACTGTCAGAGGTTCAGTGCTCAGAGATTATCTTTCAGATGGGATGTTCTGATGTCTGCCCTCTCAGGGGACAGTAGAAGATGCCATGACACTATGAGAAGAGCAGAGCAGATCCCCATAAAATATACCTTTTAAAAAATGCTTGGATGAACGCCTGAAATATCCGAACATTCAATACCTTGGGCCCAGTTCTGGAAAGTGGATGGAGAGTAGATTTAGTTTTGCCTTGGTGGGACAGACATGATCAGATGAGGGACCTCTTCTACACTGTATGATTCTCTGATTCTGTGAAACCTCTGGCTGATGACCATGTACTGTCCTCCCTCGGCTGATGAGTCAGTCTCTCCTCCATGTTGAACAGCACTTAGTGGAAGCTCTGAGGGTAGTGAGGGCACAGAATGTACTCTGGGTGGGGGGACTTCAATCCACAATCAAAAAGGAATTTAAAAAGCATCGGGTTTGTTAGGTATTCGATACAAATATTCAAACTGATATTTCTGCCAGTCCAACGCTCACTTCTCCTGTGCCCTCACCCACGTGACCCTCCCCCCTCCCCTCAGCAAGAGCATCAGGAGATCAGAATGTGTGTAGAGTGTGTGAGACAGTCCACAGAGGAGACACAACTTTAAATAGAACAGGGCTGAGCTGGCAGGACAAAGGTCATTGTCAGCACTGAATTTCAACTCTCTTCCTTCTTGAGACTGGCCTCTGGGAGACTCTGAGGTTCAGGGGTTAAGGCAGGTTCCTGTGACACTGTAGAGAGAGCTTCACTCTGTACCCAACCAGTGCTGTCCCTGTCCTGGAGTGTTTGACGAGGACAGTATGGAGACAGCTTTATTCTGTTTCTTATCCTGTCCTTTGTCCTGGGTGTCTTTGGTGGGAACAGTATGGAAAGAGCTTTACTCTGTATCTAACCCTATTCTGTCCCTGTCCAGGAGACTGTTTGTTGGGGACAGTGTTGAGTTGTAATAACAAGCATAACCTTTCAAAGATATTGAAAACTTTACTGACAGTGGGGTCTTTACACAGTTGGTCATTTTGAACGTGTTCTGGTCCATATCGGGGCTGGGAAGGCTTAGGACCAGGAAAAGATCTACTTCACGTTTAAAGACCAACAATATTGATGGAGCTGTCTGTGCCAAGGACTCCCCAATAGTCCCTCCATCTTCCAGCAGAGCATGGCACAGGGCTGTGAGAGTTCAGGTCAGCTCCCCCAAACAGTTTGGACAGTGTGTGGCTGACTTGGCTGTTTGTGGGAACTGAGGAAGAGGATGTGTCCCTTTGGGATGACAGAACTCCCAGGTGTTGCTCGGCAGGATCCCGATGTTGATCCCTTCCCTGGAACAGCAGGTGAAAAGCTGCTGCATTGCTCGGGCTCCTTGATGCCACACACCATCAAAGAGGCCTTGATGTCAAGTACTGTCACTCTGCCCTCACCTCACTCTCATGGTCAGGGAGGACTCAGTCCACTGACTCACATTTATCTGAATGAATTCCACTTGTTACTGATCAGCCCATCTGACCCTCCCAGCCCGTCTATATCCTCATGTCATCTTGTACTGCTTCGGGACACCCCAATTCGGGAAGGTCAATAAATGGAAAGCACGAAAACTTTAATTCAGATACTGAAGACAATTACTAGTTTAATAGAGGAATGGGTATCTTTCATTTGTAAATGGGATCAACATTTCTTTATTGAGTTAAAGTGACTCAGATTAAATACATCTGTAGTGAATGTATAAATCTACAACAATTCCCACACAGGGTGTTTGGATTGGAGGCTAGTTGAAAGTATTGGTGACACATCAGGGAGGTGCAGAGATACCTGGAGACTTTGTTCCAGAAAGATGCTATAAGCCTCAGGACCAGGCAGTCCAATTCCATGTGTATTAAGGGGCAGGAGGGTATGACTATGAAGATGGCAGGTAAGGATTTGGAGAGCACTGTAGGACAGGAAAATGTCTCACTTTGCTGTAGTTGTGGGTATGCTCACCGAGCTGGGAAGTTGATTTGTAAACATTTTGTCCCCTGTCTCGGTGACATCTTCAGAGCTTTGGAGCTTCCTGTGAAGTGCTGTTGTGCTGTGTCTTCTGGAATTTATTTGGTTCCATTCCTGCTGTTTCCAGTTATTGGTTCCGGATATTCATTGCAGTGGTCAGTATACTGGGTCTAGGTCAATCTGTTTATTGATGGAGCCCATGGATAAGTGCCATGCCTCTATAAATTCTCTGGCTGTCCTCTGTTGAGCTTGTCCTATGATCATAGTGTTGGCCCAATCAAATTTGTGGTCCTTGTCATCTGTGTGTATAGCTACTCGGGACAACTGCTCATGGGGTTTAGTGGCTCGTTGGTGTTCATGGATATGGATGGCTAGTTGTCTGGCTGTTTGTCCGAGGTGTTTCGTGCAAAACGTTGCATGGATTCTTGTAAATTACATCTGTCTTTCACACGGTGGGTATTGGGCCTTTTGTTCTCGTGGGTTGTCTGAGCGTGGCTGTCAGTTTCTGGGCAGTTTATGAGTGGTTGGAGTACTGTGATGTTTTTATATAAGGTAGCGTGGCTAGTGAGTTAGGTCGTGGCATACCCTCATCGCGTTGTTTGTCTATTAGGCATCTGTGGATGAAGTTGTGGGAATATCTGTTTTTGGCAAAGTCTTTGTAGAAATGTTCTTCTCTTTGCAGATTGGGAGTGCTGCAGTGGGTTGTAGCCCTTTAGAACAGGTTCCTAATGCAACTTCTCCTGTGTGTGGGGAGGGATCAGGCAGAGAGGAAGAGTCAGTGCAGCCATTGTGCAGCATCCACTGTCAAGTTGTCCCATTTCCAATCCCACTGCAATGTCATTGTCTGCCCTGAGACCAAGCAGATGCTCCCATCACAAGAGGCTCCATGGCCCGGAGGACTGTGAGAGTGAGCCCTGTCCATTCAGCTCGATCATCAAGCTCCAGCCTTCCTCATATGGTGGCAGCCAGGAGAACCCTGCCCATGGGAGATTCCACACACATCCTCCCTCCCGGCAGGGAAAGATGATTCCATGGCCCTGCTTTCTCTCGAAAATGATCCAAATTCAAGTGTTGCTGAAAAAAAAGAAACAGTTTGTCAAAGCTTTTGTCTTGCACACAACAAGACAATTTGTAAGAAATAGCGCAGCAAAACTCTGGAGACCCCAGTGGGTCAGACAGCATCCATGGAGAGAAAGCAAGGCAAAATAAAATGCTTTCATTTGTCTCACTCAAGTACTATATTCTCAAATGACTATTTGATCCTGATTTCCTCTTTTCCTTCAGGCCTATTGAAATTCTAAAAAGTATTCCTTTTTTTTTATGAATGGAGCACTCTGTTTATGATTATTCATCATTCAATTCCAATAACTGTATCAAAATGTTTTTTCCTGATCTCTTTTCTGTACCTGGTATATGACTGGAGAATATGTCATTTTGCCTTTCAGTTTGTCTGCACTGATAGTCAATCTACATTTACTGTGTTTATTTGTTTAAGAATTTTTGAACATCAGAATACCCTCCCTCCACTGTTGACATCCTGTCTGGCCTTCGTAGAATCACAGAATTGAGGAATTCCTACAGAGTGGAAGCAGGCCACACAGCCCAGCAAGCTCATACAGACCCTTTGAAGGCCATCCCACCCAGACGCACACCTCCCCCACCCTATTCCTGTAATCCTGCATTTTCCATGGCATTTTCCATTTGCTAGCCTGCACATCTCTTGTGACCCTAGATCCCCTGTCCATGTCCCATTATGTATTGCCCCTCAAAGCAGACCCTAACTGTGCACCATATTCTAGCCATGATCTAACCATTCTTCAGGACAGCATGAGAGAGCAGCTGATTAAAGCAGATTCCATATCAACATGAACATAGAATACAGCGTGGATGTGAAAAGCGTGTTTCCTTTTCGGGGAGAATATCAAATTAAAACAAGTTCCCTCATAGAAGACCGAGATAAGCAGGTTTTTTTTTCTTGCATAAGGTCATAGATCTTTGGAACTCTTCATCAAACATAGAAATGAAACCTCTGAATGCTTGTAGTGAAGAAGTAGATAGCCATTGCTTTCAAGAATCTATCAGAGTAAGGCAAGAATGTGGAATAATCAGGTCAGCCATGGGGAGCAGGCTCAAGAGGATGAATCTCCTTCCTCTGCCCCTAACTCATTTGATCGTGTGTCCAGTTCCACCGTTGAAAGAACAGCGCCTTGAAAGCTTGTGGTTTTCAATAAAGCAGCTGAAGTGGCTGCTGGTTTGTGTGGGCGCGAATGGAAGGGGACTTTACCCATAATCCTCAGCAGCCGTGCAAGCTCTCTCTCGCCACTAGAGGGCAGCTGCTTCACTGTCCCTGATCAGTAAAATGTAAAGTGGGACTCTGCTTGGAGCTGACAGGCTCAATCTGCAGAGACCCATAGAGAGACAGTGCAGCTTTAGAAGTAGGGTACTGAGGGCACCACAATGAAAATATCCCCTGTGATAAGAAAAGTACTTTGATGTGACTTTTGTTTGTCTTCACAGTGTGCTGTTTTGTTCATTCTGTGAAACACGTAGATGATGTCAGTACTGAGTAGCACAAAGTATATTTCCTCCTCTAACCCCTTTCCAAAACACCCTCTCCATCTTGCTTTACTCCTTATTGACTCTTCTACAATTGTCCCTGTTCCCTCACTCCGTCCCAGTCCCTGAGAGATTGATGGCCGGAGTTCATGACCCCGCACTGTGTGAAGGTTGGTGTGAAGTGAGGCCAGTGTGTTGGAGCTTGGGCTCCTGCCTCAGGCCCAGGTGTAGGGGCCTGTTCAACAATCTGCACATTGTCCTTTTTCTCTTTCTGACCGTACTGGAGTTTTCAAGCTGCAGTAACTTGCTGGCAACAAGGTGTCTTGTCTAAAATGTTCCCAGCACTGGACAGATCTCTGCTGTTGATTTTTTTTCTCTCTCTGGAGTCAGCTCTGTATTCAGTGCCTGTTATCATTTTGTTAGAGTTCATATGTCAGCTGCTGCTTCCTTGCTATGGACTTGGAAAAAAAATCATCAATGCCTCTTGAGATTTAAATCATTTAACATTCCAATGATGTGAATGCATCAGTGTTGTTTATAGCAGGGAGCATTTAACATCATGGTTCTAGGTTTTAATGGATCCTCTCTCGTGATAATACAGTTTGCAATGTTTCTCTCCCCTTATGTGTTATTCAGATGCTTGCAAACCTGTTATGATGAGGACAGTGCGTCTTCAACACCGTGTGACGGAGTGGATGGGTGTTTGATTTCTCATCTCATTATCGTCCAGTTTCCAAAGAAAATGCTGTAGTCTTTGAAATGAGATTACCTATAATGTGTTTGGATTTTATTTTTGCAATGCCAATTTTCATAAACAATATCCTGTTCCATTTTGTAGTTATGTTTGTCAATGAATGTTCACTGAGATACTGAGAGTTTATACAACACGCCATTTGCCTGTGACCCAGTTGTTGGCTGAAGCCTCTGGTTGTTCGGTGAGTCCAAGCCATTGCCTTGCTCTCTGCAGTTATACCATCAACTTGGTTTCTCAGTGTGAGCCAGGAGACCACTGTGTGGTGACTTCCTGTTCCACTGTCGGTGTAAAGGCAAGTGGGAACTGTCGTGGTTAATCCCATCATGAACATCAGAACATTCTGCTCAGCTGGAACTACATCCACTGACTAATTTCTCTGGCCACCATCGCAGTAAAACCAAATCTCTCCCTTTGTCAGCACAAAGAGAAAGTGCCCATCAGATTCCCTCGTGTGTGATGGTTTAGCCCAATAGGAGCAGCACTGGTAGACCATGCTGCATCAGCCTGGACAGAAACCTGGGCAACCTCCAAATGAAACTGTGATCTTCAATGGATCTGCTGCTACAGGAAATATGTAATTGGAATCCTTGTTAATGAATCACCTCATCAAACCTAAATACAACTGAGAAAATAGAAACCAAACCAATTTCCGAAGGTCACAACACAACAAGAAAGTGGGGAACAGACAGATACTGCTCCCTGTCTTTAGAGAGTGTTGCTTTTCCTATCCCCTCTCCCTCTCTGGGTTAAAATTTTTACCATCCTTTCTGTGTGAGAATATTACTGTTCCTGTCCACACTCTCTTGGGGACAGGTGGGGATGTCACATCCACCCAGTTCGTTCGTTCCATTTACTCTTCTGAAATGGGGAATCCCTGCTTCACCATGTGTGTGAGCCATGTGTGAAAGTCCAGCACAGCTCACCCTTCATCTCAATCAGATCACAGGGTCTAAGGTTGGTCAGTACTGTCTGGACCAGACAAAAGCACTGACTGACTGGAGACAATTCAGATCAAGTCCCAATGAGACTGCTATTGACCTTCACCCTCAAAGCCCACTGAGGGTGTGGTCATTAGACCCAGTGTTGTCACAAAGTAAGTTCTCCCAGAGATTCATGATCCATTCTAGATTTTACACAAGTGTGCGATGTTGTTGGATGACAGGTGGGAAGGCTTGGAGACAAAACATAAAAGGAGAGAGAATTATATTTCTATGATGCCGTTTTTGAGCTTGGATGTTGGAAAATGTTTTACAGCCAATTCAATACTTCCGAAGTCCAGGCATTGTTGTGATGTGGGAATTGTGACAGCCTGGGCAAGGCAGATCATATGGCAGCACCACCCAGAGACTGGAGGCTGCTACTGCAGGGAAGGGACAAACCAGTTGTGCTGTGAGGGAAGGACACTGGAGCACACAAGAACATGAGAAATTGAAGCAGGAGTAGGACTCCAATGACTGTCCATCCTTTCTTAAATACAGGGACCAAAATTGCACACAATACTTCAAATGCAGGCTCACTAACACCCTGTAAAGTTTCAACAAGATTTCTCTACTTTTAAATTCCAACCCCAGACAATAAAGGTGAAAATTCCATTTGCCTTCTCAATTCCTTGCTGCACCTGCACTAACTTTCAATGTTTCATGCACAATACTACCCAGATCACTCTGTACTGCACTTTTTTGGAATCTCTCACTATTTAAATAATAGTCGGCCTTTCGATTATTCCGAACAAAGTGCATGGTCTCACACTTTCTGATATTAAATTCCGTCCACTGTGTATGAGTGTTTCATTTTCAGTTTGGTCACCTCTTTGTGATTGACTGTCTCAATGCATTATCTGTAGTGTGTCCCATTCCCATTTGTTGATGGCCCTGACACTTGATTGTCCAGCCCTTTCCTGCTGGTTCCATTCAATGACAGGCAGGAGGTTGGAGGAACACAGCAAGTCAGGCAGCATCAGGCGGTGAAGAAGTTGATGTTTTGGGTGTAACCCTTCTTCAGGAATGGTGGTGAGTGTAGGCGGAGCTGCAGATAAAGCGGGTTGCTGGGGCAAGGTGGAGAATGGGGATAGATGAAGACAGGCAGAGGACACGACCTGGTTCGTTAATGGAAGGAATGAATCTGGTGGCAGAGAGGAGTGGAAGAGATGGGAGGGGCTGGGGAGGGAGTCCAGGGATGGGAAGGGAAGGTGTTTGAAATTGGAGAACTCAGTGTTGAATCCTCTGGGCTGTAGGCTGCCCAGGCGGAAGATGAGGTATTGTCCCTCCAATTTGCGATTTGGTTCATTGTGGCAATGGAGGAAGCCAAAGATGATCATGGTAGAAAGGGAGTGGGAAGGGGAATTAAAATGGGTGGTGACTGGGAGGTCTGGTCGGCTCCTACAGGCCCAGCTGAGATGCACGGCCAACCGCTGCCGAAGTTTGGTTTCCTGATGTAGAGAAGACCACATCGCCGTCACCTGATGCAGTAAACTAGGTTGGAGGAGAACCTCTGTCTCACCTGGAAGGACTGTTTGGGGCCTGGATGGAGGTGCTGGGGTTGGTGTACCAGCAGGCTTTGCATCATTTCCGTTTGCAGGGGAAGGTACCGGGGGGTTCAGGAGAGATGGTGGAGAGAGTGGTGCAAACCAAGAATTGTCAAAGAGAACAGTCCTTGTGGAAGGCAGACAGGGGTAGGGTGAGGAAGACATTCTTGGTGGTGGGGTTTGGGGTTGGCAGAATAGGATGATGTGTTGGATACAGAGATTGGTTTGGGTGATAGGTGAGGACAATGGGCACTCTGTCTTTATTCTGTTTGGAGGGGGTGGGTTTAGAGCAGTGGAACAGGAAATGGAGGTGGTGCGATGGATGACAGAGGGAGCAAAAGCATGTTGTTCGAAATAGGTGGACATCTGGAATACTTGGGAGTGGAATGTCTCCTCATCTGAGCAGATAGAGCAGAGGCGGAGGAATTGGAAGAATGGGATGGAGGTCTTGCAGGATACTGGGTGGGAGAATGTATATTCCGGGTAATAATGAGTTTGCAGTAAATGTCTATCTGAACACTGTCACTGGAGATGGGAATGGAGAGGTCAATAAAGGGGAGGGAGGTGTCCAAGGTGGACCAAGTGAATTTGAGGGTAGGGTGGAAGTTGTGGGCGAAGACGATGAACTGCTCCAGTTCAGCCTGGGTGCAGGTCACTGCACCAATGCAGTCATCGATGTAATGGTAGCAGAGCTGGGGCACAGTGCCTGTGTAGGCACTGAAGAGGGACTGTTCAGCATAGCCAATAAAGGGGCAGGGGGAGCTGGGGCCCATCCAGGTAATCATAGCCACCCCTGGATTTAGAGGAACTGGGAGGAGTTAAAGGAAAAGTTGTTGAGGGTGAGGACCAGTTGGGCCAGATGGAGGAGGGTATTGGTGGAGGGGGAGTGGATGGATCTGTTGGAGAGAAAAAAGCAGAGGGCCAGGAGGCTGATCTTGTTGGGTATGGACGTATATAAGGACTGTGAAGGTAAAGTGCTGGGGGCCTGGGAACTGAAGGTTACTGAAGAGATGGAGGGCATGGTTGGTGTCACGGATGTAGGTGGGAAGTGCCTGAACCAAGGAGGAGAGGATGGAGTTGAGGTAGGATGAGAGGAGTTCGGTGGGGCAGGAGCATGTTGAGATGATGGGTCGGCCAGTGTAGTTGGGTTTGTGGATCTTGGGGAGCAGGTAGAACTGGGCAGTGCAGGGCTGGGGGACTATGAGATTGGAGACAGTGGAGGGGAGATCACTGGAGGCAATGGGGGCACAGACAGTGTGAGTGATTTTGGCCTGATGGGTCACAGTGGGGTCATGGGCAAGGGGGAGGTAGAACGTGGTGTCAGAGAGTTGGGGTTCGGCCTCTGTGACATAGAGGTCCGTTCCCCAGACTACCACCTTTGTCAGTGGGTTTGATGGTGAACCGGGGGTTGGTACGGAGAGAGTGGAGGGCTGCATGTTTGGAGGAGGGGTGTTTGGAGAGGGTGAGGGGAGGTGGAGAAATTGAGGCGGCTGATGTCACATCAGTGGTCAGCAATGAAGAGCTCTAGGGTGTGTACACAGCTGGTGGTGGGGGGGTTGGGGGGTGACCAAGTGGAGGAGGAAGGTTGAAGGTGGGAGGAGGGGTCCTCAGAGGGAGTTTGGGAGTTTTTGTTAAAGAAGAAGACACGGAGGTAGAGGCGGCGGAAGAAGAGCTCCACGTCCTGGTGGGTGCGGGATTTTTTGAAGTTGGGAACAAATGTGAGCCCTTTTCTCAGGATGGACCTTTTGGACTCAGAGAGTTCGAGGTCGTGGGGGGCAGTAAATAAGGGGCAAGGCTCGGGGTGGGGGATGAGGTTTTCAGGGGGGTCCGAGATGGCTGAAGGAGGGGAGGGGGCAAGGCTAATGGGAATGGGAGAGAATGGGTGTGGGAGAGAAAGGAGATTGGGGTGGAGGTGGGTTGTGGAGTGAGGTGAGGGAGTGGGAAGGTGGGGATGTGGTGAAGATGGAGAAGTGGAGGGATAGGGTGCACTGTGGGGGTGGATGGGTGAGGAGGGAGAGCGAGTGTGCTGGCTGGCTGCAGGTAGGCAGTTGGACTCAGGGGGACTGTGGGAAATGTAGTCTCAGTCCTGGTTGCAGAGTGGGAGGGGCCAGAAGTGGAGGCAGATGCTGGAGCGAAGTCAAGGCTGGATTGGGTGTTTTGACCCAGGTTCAATTCCAGCCTCAGGCAACTGTCTGTGTGGAGTTTGCACATTCTCCAAGTGCCTGCGTAGGTTTCCTCTGGGTGCTCTGGTTTCCTCCCACAGTCTAAAGACGTGCAGGTTAGGTGAATTGGCCATGCTAAGTTGCCCACAGTGGTCAGGGATGTGTAGGTTAGGCTCATTAGTCAGGGGAAAAGCAGAGTAATAAGACAGGGGATTGGGTCTTGGGTAGGTTACTCTTCCAAGGGTCAGTGTGGACATGTTGGGCCAAGTGGCCTGTTTCCTCACTGTAGGGATTTTATGACAGTCCATTCCGGATTCCCACCACCTGTTGAGTGAAAAAGTTCTTCACCAAATCTTATTTGCAGTGTCCATAATGAAATCTTTCAAACCATTCATTTTGTTGAATGTCATTTAGCTCTTGAGCTCCTTGTTCAATAAATGTTTTATTCTTTTTGATGAAATATGAGTTCCCTGACAGGGACGGTTAACTTTGTCCAATCAGGGAGCCCTGGCTGACAGATAAAAAGGGGAATGTCAGAAGGACTGATACTCTGGGACCTGACTCTGAATAACAACCTGCCAACCAACCCCCTCCTTCTGTCACCCTCAATCTCCCCATGCTTACTCTTGTTTCACCTTCGATCCAGCCTGTGCTGCCTTTGGGAGAGGTTGGCCTTCCCTCCATCACCCAGGAATGTGGTCATCATCCCAGAGCAGTCACACTTTTAACCTGAGGGTCATTACAGCTGTAGCAGGGGGAGAGAAAGTGGCACCTTCATGGTGGTCATACCTGTCATTAATCCACCGCAACCTCTCTTGGGGCTGCAAGAATTCAACCTCCCTCCCTCAGACAGCTCCCCTCCCTGGAAGGTAATATTGCTGCACCTTGTTTTGGGTTAATTAACCACTGAAATATGACTATGGGGAGCCAGCATTGGCTGGGCAGGCAGCCACCATTGACCCTGGATTCAGAAAGTCCCCTTGTAATTGGACATCACATTAGGGAGCACAGTCTAGATTAGAGTAGTGCTGGAAAAGCACAGCAGGTCAGGCAGCATCTGAGGAGCAGGAAAATCGACATTTCTGCATGAGGGAGCACAGTGCCCACTGCCTCTGAAATCCCTCCCTTACTGAGAATACACTCTCAGTATTCACCTTTCTCAGCTGCCATCTGAATTTACTATAAATTCTGTGTCCAATGATCCTGCCCCTCCAGCTACCTGATGAAGAAACAGTGCTCTGAACGCTTCTACTTTCAAATAAACCTGTTTGACTATCACCTGGAGTTGTGTGTTTTTTAACTTTGGCCATCTGAATGAGCTGCCATCTCAGACTGAATCAGCAGAACTGTTTTCCATTCATGATTTGAGAAGATTAAAGCCTAATCTTCAATCCCCAGCACAAAGCCCATTCTCAATCCATCGCTCGGAGACACATACCTCAGAGAGACACCTACAGACAGCACAGAGTAACACACTCACTCTGTGAGACAGGTAGCACTGAGGAACATGATCACACTCCATGCTGCAGACAGGTGTCTCCGAATGTGGGTGCGTTACTGAACGCTGCCTGTAGGTGTCTCTCTGAGTAACTAATCCACACTGAGAGAGACCCCTCCAAGCAGCATTAAGTTAAACACTCGCACTCAGAGAGGCACACATTCCAGATAGAGCTTTATTCCTGATGAAGGGCTTTGCCCGAAACATCGATTTTCCTGCTCCTCAGATGCTGCCTGACCTGCTGTGCTTTTCCAGTACCACTCTAATCTAGAATCTGGTTTCCAGCATCTGCAGTCCTTGTTTTTACCTCAGAGAGACACAGCTGACAATGTCAGTGATTGGCCGAAGATTGTTTCAGCAGCTACCCAACATGCAGCAGAGATTGCACAGTGCGATCCCATCAGATGGGCCTGGACCAACAGAGTGAAGAGGGAATGCATCAGATTGTACTTATTGAGTCCTAACAGCTTTCGGTTTCTGTTCTTTTTGGAATCTTGTAACCTACATAAATTCCTGATCAAAGGGATCATTTGAAAATGATTAATGATTGATGATTGTAATTGATTGACAGGCCAACCAGCCAATCTTGACAATGACCTGCTGAAATGCAGCCAATCAACTGGGGGGTGGGGAAGGTTATCTATTTCCAAAGCATACACCAGACAGAGACTGAATCTTCACCTTTATTCCCTTTTCCACATTCACATTGACAGAAAAAAAACTGCAATTAACAGCCCAGACAGAGGAAGCTGCTCAAATTCACAGCCACAATGGTGTTTAAGGAAAACATTTGTGGAGAATTGCTCAATAACATGAGAATCCTGTCCCTTTAAACAGTGACAAAACCTTAAATTGGAACTGACAGCTGAGCAGGAAGGAGATCTGGTTTATTGAAGCAGAGAATTCTGAGGTTCACATTGTTTTGTACAGCTGACAGTCTTCAGCAACTTCAAGAGATTTTACTTGGCATCACAAGTCAACCCTGTCCCCATCAAACACTCCCAGAACAGGGACAGCATGGGGTTTGACACAGCATAAAGCTCCCTCGACACTGTCGCAATGATGTGCTTTAACATCCAAACCTCAGAAGGTTCCCTGAGCAGTCCTGAGAAGGAAGAGAGTTGAAATTCAGTGCTGACAATGACCTTTGTCCTGCCAGCTCAGCCCTGTTCTATTTAAAGTTGTGTCTCCTCTGTGGACTGTCTCCAACACTCTACACACATTCTGATCTCCTGATGCTCTTGCTGAGGGGAGAGGAGAGGGTCACGTGGGTGAGGGCACAGGAGAAGCGAGCGTTGGACTCCCAGTCAGACCCAGAGAGGGTCAGCAGGCTGCTGACACTGTAGGTGCTGTCCGAAGCTCGCAGGTAGTTGCTGGTCTGAACCCCGTCCGAAATGACTGCACCGTCTTTCTTCCACTGCACCTCCAGCTCATCGGGATAGAAGTGATTGGCAAGGCACACCAGGGTGGCAGTGTCCTTGGCATTAATCTGCTCAGGGGAGGGGGGCAGCAGGGTCAGCTTGGGCTGAGAGTTGTCACGGACTGAAAGACAAAAGAAACAATTTTAATCCCTGACATTTGAAGGGAATTCAACCCTCACAATATTCACTGACAATACGATCTTCTTGAACATTCTTAGTCAATACAGAATAAACCCAACAAATGAACAGACACTGTTCAAATTGCTTCTTGCGATCTGAGTGTCACTGGCAGGGCCAGCATTCATTACCGTCCCTAGATGTCCCTGAGAAGGTGATGGTGAAGCAGCAGAGAGAGAAGGGACAATTTTGGACCATCAGTTATGGAATGAATGTGGGAAGCTGGAAGGGCTATCGATGGGGAAGCATTTTAGTGACACTGATTACAACTCAGTGAGATTGAGAGGAGGAATGGAAATGGAGAACCATGGAGCAAGTGTAAAAGTTTTCATTTTACTAAACTGTGCGGTGCTTTGGTAAAAGTGGATCGGAACCAATGGCATGATGGGAAATCAGTGTCAGGGCAGTGGGAGCCCTCGAAGGATGAGACAGACTGTTCAGAATCTGTTCCCACAATGAGTAAGGGTGGGACTCCCACATCTAGACCAAAGAAACAAGAGGATTGGGGTTCACGTACTGACATGGATTGGGAACTGGTTGGCAGGCAGCACAGAAAGAATGAGTCTTTTTCTGAATGGCAGGTAATAACAACTTAGGGTGCCACAGGGTCAGCCCTTGGTACCCAGTTATTCATAATAAATAACAATAGAGTCATAAGGGCCCAAAAGACCCATCAGCCCATTGTGTCCATACTGGTCAAAAAACAACAACCCAATAATTGTCATCCATTTTTCCAGCAAAAGGGAATTAGATGCAATGTGTATTTAAGAAGGAATTAGATATAGTTCTTAGGATTAAAGGGATCAAAGAATGTGGGGAGAAAGTAGGAACAGGGGACTGTGTTGGATGAACAGCCATGATCATATTGAAGGGTGGAGCAGGCCTTGAAGGGCCGAATGGCCTACTGCTGCTCCTGTGTTTGATGTTTCTATCTGTTTCTCAGATAATGAAGGAATGTCTCTCATCATTTTGAAGCTGGAAGTCAGATGTGTGTGGAGGTGGAAGATGTGGCCATGGTGATTAATGCAGGTCAGTGAGGTGGTTCAGAAGACACATGGGATAAACTGTTTTTCTTTTTCCCTTGATGGAATGAGGGCATTGCTGGATCGGCAGCATTTATTGCCCATCCCTAATCACCCAAAGGACAGTTTAGAGTCACCCACATTGCTGTGGGTCTGGGGTCACATGGTAAGGATGGCAGTTTTCTTCCCTAAAGGACATAAGGGAATCAGATGCTTTTTCCTGACAATCAACGATGGTTTCATGGTCATCATTAGTCTCTTAATTGCAGATGTTGTTTTGAATGAATTTGAATGCCACCATCTGCTGGATTCTAACCCTGGTCCCCAGAACATTACCTGGATCTCTCGATTAACAGCTCAGCAATAACACCATTAGACCATCACCTCCCTTATCTCATTTTTGGTTGACTGTGAAAGCAAGGTGTTTGTTTATTCTGGAACTGTATAAAACCCCAGTTAGAGCACAGTGAGAGAACTGTGTACGGTTCTGGTCACCACATACAGGAAGGATGTGATTCCATTAGAGATGGCGACAGAGGAGGAGTTTGTCTGGAGTGGGGACTTTGAGCTTTGCGGAATGATTGGATTGGCTGGGACTGTTTTCTTTGGAACACAGGAGGCTGAGGGGAGATTTGATGGTGGTGTGTAAAATGATGAGGGGCCTGGACAGAGTGGGTAGGAAGGACTGATTTCCACCAGCACAGAGGGCAATAACCATGGGGAGAGATTGAAATCAGTTGGGGCAGGATTAGAGGGGGGTTGAGGGTCTTTGTTTTCACCCAGAGGTTGGTGGGATGTGGGACTCACTGTCTGAAAGGGTGGGAGAGGCAGAAACCCTCATCACATTGAAAAAACACTTAGATGTTCACTTGAAACAGCAAAACTTCCAGAGCTATGGAGCAAGAGCTGGAATGTGGGATGGAGCGTGGTATCTCTTTAACAAACCTCCGATTACCCACAGATCAGGAGAACTTTATCCAAGAACATTGGAGAAGACTCGGATCCACACACGTCAGGAAAGAATCACGTTGGGGTGTCTGTGTAGAAGATTCTAGATTATATTTCAAACCTTGCTGCACACTATTGGGCTGAGGTCAAGGGTGAGGCTGCAAAGAGTCTCAGTGTCCTAGGGTCAGACAGGGTCACTGCTCCTAATGACCCCATGACTCCTGGAAGGTGAGAGTGCGCAGACAATGATGAGGATCCAGATCAGGAGACTCCAACCTTCAAGAAAGACTTGCACTTGTGTAGCACCTGTCCCCAATTCAGGATGTCCCACTGGATCTTTCCAGCAGACTGTGACCAGCGAGATCCCAAACACCATGTGATAATTAGCAGAGAAATACATTCTGAGTGATTTTGACTGGGGGATAAATATTGACCAGGGACACCAGGGGGAACTGCCTGCTCTTCATCCAACAGTGCCGTGGAATGGCATCTTTCACAACTGAAAGACTCTCAGTTATTCCAAAAAATGAAGAATAGTTCCTTGAAGATGAAGTTGCAGGTACATAGGGAAGTGACAAAGTTATTTGGTTTGCTTTCCTTTACTTGTCAGTGCATTGGATATTGGAGTTGGGAGCTGTTGCGGCTGTACAGGACATTGGTTAGGGCACTTTTGGAATACTGTGTGCAATTCAGTTCTCCTTGCTGTAGGAAAAATGTTGCGAATCTTAAAATGATTTACAAGGATGATGCCAAGGTTGGAGGGTTTGCATGAAAAGGAGAGGCTGAATAGGCTGAGGCTGTTTTCCCTGGATCATTGCAGGTTGATGGGTGATCGTATAGAGGTTTATAAAATCATGAGCGGCATAGATAGAGTGAATAGAGAAGATTTTTTCTCCAGAGTTGGGGAGTCCAGAACTGGAGGGCATAGGCTGAAGGTGACAGGGGAAAGATTTAAAAGGGACCTAAGGGACGTTTTCAATCAGAGGGTGTTAAATGTATGGAATGAGCTGCCAGAGGAGGTGGTGAAGGCTGGTACAATTACAACATTTAAAAGGCATGGGTATGTAAATAGAAAGATGTTAGAGGGATATGGGCCAAATGCTGGCAAGTGGGACTAGATTAATTTCGGATATCTGGTCAGCATGGACGAGTTGGACCAAAGGGTCTGATTCTGTGCTGTCCATCCCTCTGACTCTAATTTTATTTCAATCCAGCCCTTAACACATCAGGCTCTCCCAAAGACAGTTACAGACAGTTTTGTTTGACAAGCAGTCACTGTTGCAATGTCAGTAACGTGGCAGCCAGTTTCTGCACAGCAAGATCCCACTAGAAGCAATGAGATCAAAGACCAATAATGATGTTGGCTCAACGATAAATATTGGCCTGAACTCAACCCAAAGAGAAAGGAATTTGGTTCAGTTGGATGGAAAATGAGAAAATGGAAGGTAAAGGAGGAGGTAGGATTGCTGGTTAGTGATGGGATTGATTGTTACCAAAAAATAAAAGAAAGGGATGGAATTTTTGAATATCAAAGGGATCATAAAAGTGCAGGGAAAATCAATAATAGAACAAACTTAAAGAGTTTGTATCTAAATGCACAAAGCATTCTGAGTAGGGTTGACAAAGTGATGTCACAATTCCAGGTAAATTGAGTTTCCAAGGAATTTAAACTAGTTAAAGTTGAGGAGGGCTCAGGAAAGGTTATTCATTTTTCTAGAAGATGTAAAAGGACAGAGAGTACAGAAAGGATCAGGAATCGAACATAAAGCACAGCAGATAAGGGGACAATGATGGGAAGGAGAGCAATCAATGCAGGACTAAGGGTGTTGTACTTAAATGCACACAATATACACAATGGGCTGGTAGTACAGATTGAAACTGGCAGGTACGATGTTGTGGGTATTACAGGGACATGGCTGAAAGGGAATTCGGGCTGGGAACTAAATATCCAAGGTTACATGTCCTATCAAAAGGACGGGCAGATTGGCAGAGGGGGAAGAGTTGCCTTGTTAGTGAGAAATGAAATTAAATCAATAGCAAGAAGTGATGTAGAGTTAGAAGGTGTAGAATCTGTGTGGGTAGAGCTGAGGAACTGCAATAAATAAAGAATCTGATGCAAGTTATGTCCAGATCTCCAAGCAGTAATCAGGGTGTGGGGAAGGAAATCAATTAGGAGACAGAAAATGTCAGGGCAGACTTCAATGGATAGGTGGGCTGGGTAGTGTATCTCAAGGAAAGGATTTCATGGAATGTCGATGATTTTGGAGCAGCTTGTGGTTGAGCCATTATGGAACTGGCGGGTCTGGATTCAGTGATGTGTATTGAGGCTAACTTGATTAGTGAGTTTAAGGTGAAAGTATCCCTGTGGATAAGTGACCATAATACAATAGAATTCCCCCTGTAGTTTGAGAGGGAGAAGTTGCAATCAGATTGAACAGTATTTCAGTTGAGTAAAGGGAACTCAATGTGGTGGAGAATAGTGGGAAGCCCGAGGATTAGGAAGCCTTTAAAAACCTGCAGAGGACAACTGAAAAAGCATTAAGGGTGGAGAATGTGAAATGTGGGAGTTATCTAGCCAGTAATATAAAAGAAGATTGCAGGAGTTTTATCAGGTGTATAAAAAGGAAGAGGGAGTCAAAAATAGACTATGGATCACTGGAAAATGAGGCTGGAGAAAGAATAACAGGAAATGAAGGAATAGCAGAGGAATTGAATAGATATTTTGCCTCAGTCTGCACCATGGAAAACACCAGCAGTGTCCCAGTAATTCAAGACTGTCAGGGGTCGGAGGGGAGTGTAGTGGCCATCGCTAAGGAGGAGGTACTGGGGAAGCTGAAAGGTCTGAATATGGATAACGCACCCAGACTGGATGAACTACACCCATGTGTTCTGAAGGAGATCACTGAGGAGATTGTGGAGGCATTGGTGATGATCTTTCAGTAATCAATGGAGTCAGGGTATGGAGGTGAGATGGGGACGGATTTGGTGGGGGCAAGGGACAGGAAAATGGCTCACATACCACCCCTGTTTCAGAAGGGAGGGAGGTAGAAGGTGGGACATTGTAGGCCAGTTCGCCAGGACTCAGTTGTTGGTAAGGTTTTAGACTTCAATTTAAGGATGAAATTGCAGAGGATTGGAAGTGCAATGGCTTCATCAAGGAGACGTCATGCCTGGCAAATCTGTTAGAATTCTTTGAGGAGGCAATGAGCCAGTCAGACAAAGGAGAGTCCGAGGAAGTAATCTCTTTGGATTTCCACAAGGCATTTGACATAAGATAAGCGCCCACAGTATTAGTGGCAATGTAGTGGCATGGATTGAAGACTGGCAGGTTGGCATAAAGCAGAGCATGAGGAACAATGGCCGCTGGTGACTAGTAGAGTTCTGCAGTTGTCAATGTTATGGCCATAACTATTCACGTTATACATTAACAATCTGGATGAAGGAAGTGAAGACATTGTTGCTAAGTTTGCACGTGACATGAGATAGGTGGAGGGACAGGTAGTGTTGAGGAAGTGGGAAGGCTGTAAAAGCTCCTGGATAGGCTCGGAGAGTGGGCAAAGAAGTGGCAGACAGGATACAATGTGTGACAGTGTGAGGGTATGCACTTTGGGAGGAAGAAGAGATGCAAAGACTGTTTGCTAAATAAGGAAAGCTTTTGGAAATCTAAAGCACAAACCTCATTCAGGTTTCCCTTCAGTTTAACAGGCAGGTCCAGTTTGTGCTTGGGAAGGCAAATGAAATGTTCGCATCCATTTCAATCGGGCCAGAATACAAGAGCAGAGATGTACTGCTGAGGCTGTGTAAGGCTCTGGTCAGACCACATTTTGAATATTGTGAGCAGATTTGGGACCCATATTCTAAGAAACAATGTGCTGGCATTGGAGGGGTTTACAAGAATGATCCTGGGGATGAAAGGCTTGTCATATGAGGCGTGGTTGAGGACACTGTGTCTGTACTCGATGGAGTTTAGAAGAATGAGGAGGGATCTGATTGAAATTTGCAGAATACTGATCGGCCTGGATAGAGTGGATGCAGGACAGACTCGGGAACCAAGGCACAGCCTCAGAATGAAGGGCCGACCCTTTTGAGCTGAGGTGAGGAGGAATTTCTTCAGCCAGAAGGTGGTGAATCTGTGGAACTCATTGTTACAGAGGGCAGGGGAGGCCAAGTCACTAAGTGTATTTAAGACAGAGATAGATAGGTTCGTGATTGTGAAGGGGATCGAACGTTCCTGTGGAGTAGGCAGGAGAATGGGGGTGAGAAGCATATCTGCCAAGATCAAATGGCAGAGCAGATTCAATGGGCTGAATGGCTGATTTCTGCTCCTATTTCTTAAAGACTTCTGGAGAGTTTCCCCAAAACCCTGGAACACTGAACCCACTGGACTGTGAGCCCTGCTGGAGCTGTTTGTCATCAGAACTTTGCCAAGAGACAAACAAAGAGTGGAGAGAGTGTGCATCCATGTGGGAATTTCAGAATGTTTCCCAGCTCCTGGAATACCATGAGTACAGGAAGTGAAGTCTGTGACAGCAGTTAGAGCTCTGGGTTTTGGAGCTTGAGCAGCAGCTGGTGTCAGTGCGGAGCGTCTGTGAGGCTGAGAGCTCCGTGGAGAGCACGTTTCTAGATGTGGTAACTCTGCAGCCTCAGAGTATGCAGGGAGAGAGGGAATGGGGGAGCAGCAGACAGTCCAAAAGGATCAGGCAGCTAGTATAGGAGTCCCCAGGCATCCCACTCTCCAACCAGGATACAGTTCAGAATCCTGATGAGAATGATGGTTCATCTGGGGAGTGCAGCCAGAGCCAAGTCCCTGGCATCACTGGTGACTCAGCTATAATGGGGGGTTGCCGGGGCGGTGGTGGGGGTGGGGGGGGGGGTGGGGGGAGGGGGGGTGAGGGGTGGTGGGGTGGTGGGGTGGTATTAGCAAGACTGGAAGAGTGATCGTAAAAGGAGATTTGAGACTGAGGGCATCGATAGGTGTTTCTGCAGCTGCAGATGGGAATCCAGGATGGTGTGTTGTCTCCCTGGTGCCAGAGTGAAGGATGTCACTGAGCGACTGCAGAGCACCCTGAGGGGAGAGGGGGAATAGGCAGCAGTCGTGGTCCACATCGGTCCCAGTGACAGAGGGAGAAAAGGGATGTAGTCCTGCAGTCAGAATTTAGGGAGCTCAGAAGGGAAATAACATCAGGAACTCAAAAGTAGGAATCTTCAGGTTACTCCCAGTGCCCCAGGCAAGTGACAAGAGGAGCAGGAGGATAACACAAGTGACTGTGGGGCTGGGAAGAGGATCCAGGAGGGAGGGTTTTAGATTCTTGTGACATCGGGACTGGGTCTGGGGTAATGGGACCTGGATAGACCAGACAGCGTTGCTCCTGAACAGAGCTGGCACTGAGCTCCAATGAGGTGATCTACTCGTGCTGTTGGAGAGGGTTTAAACTAACTTGGCAGAGCTGTGGGAGTCAGGAGGGACTGTCAGAGAGGAACACCAAGGTCCACAGAATCATCAGTGCAGTCAATAAGTCACCACCCAATGGGAAGGATTTAGAGGAATACATTTGCAAGGAATTTACAGTGACCTGCAAATATAATAGTCATTACAAATGGGGTTGGGGGGGGGGGTGGAATTTCTTTAATTTCTGAATATAGACTGGGGTAGTAGCAGTGTGAAGGACAGAGGGGCCAGAGTCGTGAGAGTGTGTTCATGTGAATTTTCTCCAGCTGCATGTTTCCAGTCCAATGAGAAAGGAGGCTCTGCTAGATCTGGATCTTGGAAATGAGGAGGCCCAAGTGGATCACGTGTCAGTGAGAGGACACTTAAGGAAGAGTGATCATTGTATCACAAAGTTGAGGGTGACGGTAGAAAAGAACAAAGGCCTTTTCAGGGTAAAACATCTTCACTGGGGAAAATGCCAGCTTCTATAAGATATGGATGTCTCAGATCTGAATAAAGTTGGATCAAAGGTTGGCAGGAAAGTCCTGAAAAGAATAGTAGAGAATGTGGACCAGGTATATTCGAGATACATTTGAAGGAGGGCAAACAATTCCTGAACTTACTCAAGGGCAAAAGTGGTAGAATTATGGTAAATAAGAAAAGGGCAAAAGAGTAACTAGAGAGAGAATAGGGCCCCATGAAGATGAACAATGTACCTCTGGGTGGATCCACAGGAAATGGTTTAGGTCTTAAATGAATATTCCAGGTCAGTATTTATCATGGAGAAAGACATGGAAATTTGGGAACTTGGGAAATAAATAGTAATGTCTTGACACAAGTCCACATTATAGAAGAAGATTTCTTAAAGTGCAAGACGGTAGATAAATCTCCAGGACCTGATCAGGTGTATCCCAGGACATTGTGGAAAGCTAGGAAAGAGATGGCTGGATCCCTTGCTGAGGTATGTTTCTGATTGACAGCCATGAGTGAGGTTCTGGAGAACCAGAGAGGTTGGCTAATGTTAGCCATTATTTAAGAAAGGCTGTAAGGAAAAGCCAGGGAAATCTAATCCAGTGAGCCTGAAGTCATTGCTGGGTAAGTTATTGGAGTGAGTTCTGAGGGACAGGATTTACATGCATTTGGACAAACAATGCAGTTTTGTGCATGGTAATCATGTCTCACTAACGTGATTGAGATTGTTTGAAGAGAAGATTGATGTAGGCAAAACAGTACACACTGTCTATATAGACTTCAGCAAAGCATTTGACAAGGTTCCACATGATAGACTGATTAGTAAGATTAGGCCACATGGGATCCAGGGGGAGCTAGCCATTTGGGTAAAAAAAAATGACTTCAAGATAGGAGACAGAGAATGGTGGTAAGTGGTTGCTTTTCAGACTGGAGATCAGATGTCAGCTGTGTGCCACAAGGATTGGTGCTGGGTCCTTGGCTTTTTATCATTTAAATAAATGATTTGGATGTGAATATAGGAATTATGGCGAGTTTGTAAATGCCACCAAAATTGGTGGTACAGTGGATAGTGAAGAAGCTTATCTGAGAGTACAGTGGGACCTTGATCATTTGGGGAAATGGGCAGAAGTGTGGCAAATGGACAAAAGTGCAGACTGCAGATGCTGGAAACCAGAGTTTAGATCAGACTGGTGCTGGAAAAGCACAGCATGTCAGGCAGCATCCGAGGAGCAGAAAAATCGACTTTTCGGCTAGAGGAATACTGATGAAGGGCTTTTGCCCGAAACATCGATTTTCCTGCTCCTTGGATGTTGCCTGACCTGCTGTGCTTTTCCAGCACCACTCTGATCTAAACGTGTGACAAATGGAGTTCAATTTAGATAAATGTGAGATGTTGCATTTTGGAAAGTCAAACCAGGGCAGGAGTTATACTGTTAATGGTGGGGCCCTGTGGGGTGTTGCTCAACAAAGTGACCTCAGGGTGCAGGGGCAGGGGCAGGTGCAGGGTGCAGGGGCAGGGGCAGGGGCAGTGGCAGGGGCAGGGGCAGGGGCATTATTCCTTGACAGTGAAGTCACAGGGAGACAGGGAGATGAAGAAGGTGTTGGGTACACTTGCCTTTATTGGTCACTGCACTAAGTATCAGAGTTGGGACATCATTAACAGCTGTACAGGAAATTGGTGAGGCTATTTTGGGAATAACGTGGACAATTCTGATCATCCTGTGATAGGAAGGATGCTGTTAAACTTAAAATTCTGCAGAAAAGATTTACATGGATGTTGCCTGGAACTGGAGGGTTTGAACTGTCGGAAGAGGTTATTTTTCCTGCAGGATCGGAGACTGAGGGGTGGCCTTATAGATGTTTATAAAATCTTGACAGGCATGGACAGGGTGTATATCCCAGGTCTTTGCCTTGGGAAAGGGAATGTAAAACTAGAGGGTATAGGTTTAAGATGAGAGGCAAAAGATCCAAAAGGGACCTAAGGGGTAACTTGTCACACAGAGGGTGGTGCGTGTCCAGATCGAGCTGTCAGAGAAAGTGCTGGAGACGGATACAATTATAACATTTAAAAGATGTTTGGATGGGTACATGAATAGGAAGGGTTTAGAGGGATGTGGGCTAAATGCTGGCAAATGGGATGAGGTCAGTTTTGGATATCTAGTTAGCATGGAGGAGTTAGACTGAAAGATCTGTTTCCACGCTGTCTGACTCTGTGAACATTAGTGGCTGGAAGAGCTGAGATCTTTTACCCTGAAGTGCCGGAGGCTGAGGAGTGACCTTACAGAGGTTTATAAAATCATGAGGGACATAAATAATGTGAATAATGCAGGAAGGAGGTGAATGTTTTGTAGAGCTGGTAAACATATGCACAAAGATCATTCCAGGGATGAGGAATATCAGTTCTGAAGATAGATTGGAGAATTTGGGACTGTCTTCTTTGGAGAAAGTTACAGATCACACAACATCAGGTTATAGTCCAACAGGTTGATGTGGAAGCACTAGCTTTTGGAGCGCCGCTGACAATCATTTGATGAAGGAGGGATGCTCCGAAAGCTGGTGCTTCCAAATAAACCCCCTGTTGGACTATAACCTGGTGTTGTGTGATTTTTAACTTTGTCCACCCCAGTCCAACACCGGCACCTCCAAGTCTTTGGAGAAGGCAGCGAGGAGAATTGTTCCAGAAATTCAAAATCAGGAGGGGCCTGGAACAGAGTAAATTGGGAGAAAATGATTCCACTTGTGAAAGGATTGAGACTGTGAGGCCACAGATTGAAAGTAATTGGAAAAGTAAGAAAAGTGAGATGAGGGAAAACATTTTCAGCCAGTGGGTGGTTAAGGTGTGGAATGCACTGCCTGAGAGTGTGGTGGAGGCAGCTTCAATTAAAACATTCCGAAGGGAATGAGACTGTTATCTGAAAAGGAACAATGTGCAGGGTGACAGGGAGAAGGCAGGAGAATGACACTCAGTCAATTGCTCATTCGGAGAGCTAGTCCAGACAGGATGGACGGAATGGCCTTCTTGTGCACTGTAACAATTCTGTGATTGTGTGATTGAGCAGAGTTAAAGCTGGGGGAGGTGGGAGCTCGGTGTCTCACTGTGCTGCTGCTGCTGCTGCTGCTGCTGCTGCTGAGGTCAGTGAGATCAGAGACTGGGACAGGGAGCCAGAGCTCACATCAAACTCTGCCCCGTGTCCGTCACACTGAGACTGGCAGGAGGCTACTCACTGATTTCACTCCATGCTGCAGGAATGGGACCACAGGCTGCAAATGGGCAGAGCTCCTCCACACGGTGAGTAAAACTTACTGACTTATATCTTGCTTTTTTTAAAGAGGGCATGAAAGTAAAGAAATACAGCTGGACACCCTGTTCGACACAGTGCTCCTCAATCAACCATTTCATTCACTGCAGCTTCCCACTAACACCTTCAACAAATCAGCAACTGTATTTTAGAAAGTGTGTTTCAGTATTTACAGGGTTAGTAACAGAGGATTGAGGTTTACTTACTCAGTCTGAGCTTGGTTCCTTTACCGAACGTAAGACACAGTGAGAGCTCCCAGTGCAGAGGCTGTACAAAAACCTCAGCTCTCTGCTTTCCTCTTATCACTGTCAACCTCTCTCTGTCTCTGTGTGTCTATCGCTCACTCTCACCCTCTCCCTGCCCCTCTCTGTCTCTCCCTCATTCATGTGTCTTTCTCTCTCTGTCTCTCTGGGTTGTTTCCAGCTGGGCTCGGGAGGTTTGTGAAATTTATTTTTCAATGTTAAATCTTGAGGCAGCTCTTCACATGTGGCCATGGAGTGTAAGAGAGAAACTAGAGGCCTTCAGTGAGCGTTGAGACACCACAGGGACTGGAGTGTGCCGTGGACAGTGGAAATCCCAGTTTGGGGTAATTTGATCAGTTTCATTCAGATCTAACTGGATATATCTAACTGGACTGTGTGTTCATTATTATACATTTTATGTAACTGTGCGATGTGTCAGTCCAGGAGGTGGTGTTGTGCGTGTTGAGGTTTTTGTATGGCTCTGTGTCACTGTGTCGAGGGTAGCTGTAATACTGCTGACAGTAATAGTCAGCGACATCCTCATTCTGAACGTTGCTGATTGTCAGGGTGAAACTGGTCCCTGATCCACTGCCGGTGAATCGATCGGAGACTCCTGTGAATCGAGTTGCTGCATTGTAGATCAGGAGAGAGGGTTTCTGACCTTCTCGCTGCTGGTACCAAGCAAGGTTGCTGCTAATGCTTTGACTGGCCTTACAGGTGATGGTTGCGGTCTGGCCCAGTCCCACTGACAGCACCGGGGGAGACTGGGTCATGGTGATGTCCCCACTGATACCTGAGGGGTCAGAGAGAAACACAGTGAAGTCAGAACTGTCACAGAAAGAGCCTGTCAAATGAGAGATTGTTGGAGACACTGAGCATTCCTCTGGTTTCAGCATTTTCCCTTCAATCACAAGTCAGTGGAATTGGAGTGAAATGGAGAGCAGCTAAAGATTCAAGGTGGAAGGAGAGAGATTTGTACCTGCGACACAGAATGCCAGGGGCCAGATCAGCTGGATGTGTGAAATCATGGTGTGTGCTCCTGTCCCTGTGCCTGGTTCCTGATAAACTCTCCCTTCACTGGGCTCTGCTTTATAAAGCTGCAGCCTGTGAGAGTCTGACTGGGTGTTCCTCAGTATGTAAATGGCATCAGGCAGAGAGAGCCACGTCAGCCCCTCACACTTCCTCTTCTCTCTCTCTCTCTCTCTCTCTGTCTGTCTCAGAGTCATTGATGTGAGCAACATTGAATGAGGCCATTTGGCCCATTGTGTCTGTGCTGGTAAACAGCGGTCTGATGACACTAATCCCATCCTCCAGCTCTTGGCCCGTTACCCTGGAGGTTACAGCAACACAAGGGAATATCTAAACACTGCTCCAATGTCACGAGAGTTTGTGACTCAACCAGCCTTTCAGGCAGTGAGTTCCAGACTCCCACCACCCTCTGGGTGAAAACATTTCTTCTCAACTCTCCTCTCACTCTCCAATTCTCCAACTCGCCTGGCCATGGACTCCCTCGTGTTCAGAACGATGAGAGGGGATCTGATTGAAACATATAAAATTGTAACAGGGCTGGGCAGGGAGGAGGTTTCCCCTGGTTGGGGAGTCTGGAACCAGGGGACACAGGCTCAGGGGGATAGAGGGTAGACCATTTAGGACTGAGATGAGGAAACATTTCTTCACTCAGAGGGTGGTCAACCTGTGGAATTCGCTACCACTGAAGGCTGTGGAGGACAAGGAACTGAATATATTCAAGAAAACAAGAGAGATAATTGTTTTGCATTTTAACAACTTGAAGAGAATGGGGAGAACGCAGGAATATGGCTTTGAGAGAGAGGATCAGCCATAGATCATAGAATGCCTACAGTGTGGAAACAGGCCATTTGGCCCGACAAGCCCACACTGACCCTCGAAGAAATTATGACATTCAAAAATTGATACAGCCATGATCATACTGAATGACAGAGCAGACTCAAAGGGCCGAATGGCCTACTGCTGCTCCAAGTTTCTACGTGTCCATGTCTGTGTTACCTTCAATCTCTGTACCAGGTTTTTAAGTCTTTTACTCATGTAAAAAGTGCCATCCTACCTACCCTGTCACTGTTCTGAATAATCTTATCCCTCTCTGTCAGGTCCCTGTTAAGCCTTCACTGCTCAAAGCTCACATTCAGGCAGCATCCTGGGAAATCTCCCCTGTACCCTCTCAGGTACAATCACATTCTTCCCAGAGTGTGGTGACCAGGACCTGTCCCTCTCTCTCTCTGACTCACATCTGCCATTTCTTTCTCTCTACCTCTACCTCTCTCTCCCACTGTTAATCTCTTTCATGTTCTCTCTCTCTCTCTCTCTCTCCCTCTCTCTCTCTCTCACACACACACTCTGTCTCATAGCCACTCTCTCCAACTCACTGATGCTTTCTCACTCCATCTTATCATCTGTTTCTCCATCTCTCACTGTCTCTGTTACTCGCTCCCTCTCTCACTTCAATTAAAAGCCTCCAATTGTTATCTGTCACTCTCGATTCCTCCCTCTTTCTCTCTCCTTCCCTCTCGACCTCCCAATTTACAGTCTCTCTCCCTCTCTCTCTCTGTCATTATAAATCTACCCATACTCATCTCTCTCCCTCACACTCAATCTTACCCTCCCTCTCAACTCTCTTCATACTTAGTCTCACACCCATCCTGTCTCTCACTCTCTCTCTCTCCTTGTCTCTTTGTCTCTCTCCATCCCTCTCAGTCACACTGTCTCACATCTTGTTTCTCTCTCTATCCCTCAGCCTCACCATTTCTACCTCCCTCTAACTCTCTTGGTCCCCTCACATATCTTACACCATATCAGATGCTAGTCTCACTCTCACTCTCACACTATTTTTCACTCCATCTCTCTCTCTGCCTCACTGCTCTCTCTTTCTGACAGTGTCCTGGGTGGTGACAGTTGAATGCAGGATAAATCTCCCTCTACTCTGTCCCACTAATGGATGTTAACCCTTGACCCCTGTTTTGTCCTGGAGTAAGGCCCTATTTCCACATTGACCAGGGTTTGGCCTCTCTCAGGAAGATGGACAGATTCTGGTCAAATGAAGGGCTGTTCTGTGCTGTTGGCCTATTCTCACTGGGGACTCATTTGGACACAAACCTCATTCCATGAAGGCCTAGCAGAGAGAGGAGATCCTCAGATCATCAGTGTGAGTTGGAGGGACAGGACAGGCTCTGACCACTGACTCATCCTGTCCATTCACAACATGTTCCAATCCCTTCCCCTCTCCTTCCCCTTCCATGGTCAGTCTTTTCTGAAATGGAGTGTTCCCTTCCCTGTCTCACACCAAGGAGGAGATGAACAGATATTTAATGGGTAATGGGTTAAAGGATGATGGAGAGTGAGCAGGAAAGTGGAGTTGAGTCTGAGATGGGATCAGCCATGATTGAATTAAATGGTGGAGTGGGCTCGAGGGGCTGAATTGCCTGCTCTTGCTCCAAGTTCTTATGTTCCTCCATCCTCTCCCCCATCCCTCTTACTGCAACTTTGTGAACATTCTTGGAATGCTTGGACATTGAAGGAGTTATGTGAACTCAGGATTTGTGTGGATTTAATGTGGGGACAGAATTGCACACGGGCTGTGATAGCTCCTGTGGGTGAATATCCAACTGGCAGGCTTCCGCCTTCCATATACAAAATGGGGAAGTGGGGGAAGCCGGAATGTACTGCCGGGGTACACGGCACTGTCCTCTAGCAATGTGGTTGACTCTCTAGTGCCCTCTGAAATGGCCGAGCAAGGCTCTCAGTTGTATCAATTATGACAATGTTTCAAAACAGAAATGAGACCGGACGGACCACAGGCATCGATCTAAACACCGAAAAGACAATGACAGAAACAGCCCTGTCTACCCTGCTCCATCCTCCTTACTGACATCTGGGAGCTAGTGCCAAATTCAGGAGAGCTGTCTTACAGATGACTCAAGCAACAGCTTGACACAGTCATACTCACAGATTCATACCTTACAGACAATGCCCCAGACACCACCATCACTGTCCCTGCATGTGTCCTGTCCCACCAGAAAGGCAGACCCAGCAGAGCTGATGACACAGTTGTCTACAGTCAGGAGGGAGTTACCCTGGGAAGTCTCAAAATTGGCTCTGGACCCCATGAAGACTAATGAAACTAAGTTAAACATGGGCGAGGAAACCTCCTGGTGATTACAAGATATCTTGCTCCCTCGGCTGATGAATCAGTCTCTCCTGGATGTTGAACAACATTTGGAGGAAGCACTGAGGGTGATGACAGCAGAGAGTGTACTCTGGGTTTGGGGTTTCAATGTCCACCACTGAGAGTGGCTCGGCAGCAGCATTACTGATCGAGCTGGTTGGTACCTCATGGATGTAGCTGAGGGACTGGCTCTGCAGCTGGAACCAAAAAGATGGAAAAAGATGCTTGACCCCATCCTCACCAATCTTGTGGCTGTAGGTGCATCTATCCTTGACAGTATTGGTAAGGGTGACCAGCACACAGTCCTTGTGAAAACAAAGTCTGACCTTCACATTGAGAATCCCCTCCATTGTGTTGTGTGGTACTATCACCGTACTAAATAGGACAGACTCCGAACAGATATTGCAACTCAAGGCAAACTTGTAAATGGGGATGATTGCCAAAGATTGCACAATGCTCAGCACTCTTCTCATCTCCTCAGATACTGAAGCAGTCCATGTGCAAATGCACCAATATCTGGACAATATCCAGGTTTTGTCTGAGAAGTGACATTTCCCATTGGTGCCATGCAAATGCCAGCCAATCACCATCACCAATAAGAGACAATCTACACATCGCCCCTTGACAATCAATGCTATTACCATCACTGAATCCCCACTATCAACATTCTTGAGGTGCCATTGACCAGAAACACAATTGGATTCACCAAAGAAACACAGTGGTTACAAGAGCAAGTTAGAGGCTAGGAATACTGCATCGAGTAACTCACCTCCTGATCCCCCCAAAGTCTGTCAACCAAGACAGGAGTGTGAGCAAATACTCCCCACTTGCCTGGACAGGTGCAGCTCCAACAACATTCATAGATTGATATTGTCACAGAGTCATACAGCACAGAAACAAACCCTTAAGCCAAACTTCGACATGCTGACCAGGTTTTCTGAAGAGAATTCATCTGATTTGCCTGCATTTCACACATATCCCTTGAAACCTTTCCTATCTATGTCGATTGTATCCTATGTCTTTCTTATCCACTCAAAAAGCTTGATACCATCCAGAGCAAAGCAAACTCCTTGATTGGCATCGCATTCTCAAAGCATCCAAACTCACCATCACTGACGCTCCATAGCAGCAGTGTGTATTATCGATAAGATGCACTGCAGAAATTCATCACTGATCTTCAGATAGCACCTTCCAAACACATGGGCAAAAATAGAAATTGTGGGAAAAGCTCAGCAGGTCAGGCAGCATCTTGGAGTGAAATCAAAAATATCATTACAGGTTTAGCATGAAATATTAACTCTGATTTCTCTTCACAAATGCTGCCAGACCTGCTGAGCTTTTCCAGCACTTTCTATTTTTGTCTCGGATTTACAGCATCTGCAGTTCTTTTAGTTTCCCTCCAAACCCACGTTCACTTCCATTTAGAACAAGAGCAGCAGATACATGGGAACACTGTGAGCTGCAAGTTCCCCTCAAAAAAGCTTAGCATCCGGACTTGGAAATATGTCGCTGATCCCTCAGCTTTGCTGGGTTAAAATGCTGGCATTGTGGGTCAACTTACAGCTTGTGGACGATAACAATTCAGGATGGCAGCTTCCCATCACCTACTCCAGGGCAACTAGGCTCAGCCAGTGAAGCCCCTTCCCACAAGTGAATATGCAAAACCAAATGAAGTGTTCCTCAGGAGGGGAGAGGGAATGTTCAGGGTCCTGAGCTCCATTTCCCAGCCCAGGCAGTTTGTTTCGCAATGAATGAATGAGATGCCAATTTGAAGCCCAGGTTCAGGGCAGCCTCACTCTGTGGACATGAGGTCTATAGGAGGGAATTGGAGATTGAGCTATAAAGGAAAGATTTTCTGGGTTACAGGGAGAGAGGGGGGAAGCAGTGGGACTAACTGAGTCATTCAAAGGCTTGATGGGCTGAATGGCCGCCTCCTGTGCTGTCAGATTCCAGAGAGTGCAGATGGTTGACAGTTTTCTCCCGTCTCAGTAACAAGCATCCAGCTGCTCCGAGCTCCTTCTTTCACTTCCTCTCTTGGTGAAGTTTCAACGTTGCGATCTGACAATCTTTGCAGTTATTTGTTACACTGGGGCTTTCTGCTGTGGTCAGAATCTCTAATAATAAGTGCCCAATCAGTGACAATCACAGCAGCTCAGAGCAGTCAGGCTCACTGGGAAACACATAGGGAAGATCACAACCATCCTCTTCAGTTCCCGGTACAAACTCCATCCCTCTCTCTGAGCACTGTCTGCAGCTCAACCAGACTCTTTACAACTTTGGCCTCATCTTTGGGGCTGATTTGAGGCCCAAATCCTCCACATCACAATTATCAGCCACTGAAAATCTCAACCATGTTTTTGTGACCATTCCAATGTTATCCAGGCCCACATCACAGCTACTGATTTCTGTAAACATCACCTCATCCCAAACTCTGCTGTCTGTGTTCAAACTCATACCAAGTCCACCCCACACCCCTGCCCACGCCTCCCCACCCCACCATAACCACCACAATCCTCACTGACTGACATCAGCTCTTGGTCCAGCAACACCTCGATTTTTAAATTCTCATCCCTGTTCTCAATCTGCTCCCTGTTGTTCCACCCTCCCTATCTCTGTGACCTCCTCCAAGCTGCCTCACTCAGTGTGATCAATAATCTTGGACATATGGCTCTCTGTTTCTTCATCCAAGTCATTGAGAAATATCGTGAAAAGCTGAGGTCCCAGCATAGATCCCTGGGAATACCACTACTCACATCTGGCACATTGGAACACACGCACATTATCCTTCCTCTCTGTCTCCTGGACAGACCCATTCCTGACCCAAGGTAAATGCATTTCTCAAATTCCATCCAATTCCATGATTTGGAGATGCCGGTGTCGATCTGTCGTGTAAATATTAAAAATCACAGAACACCAGGTTCTAATGGAACAGGTTTGTTTGGAAGCATCAGCGTTTGGAGCGCTGCTCCTTCATCAGATGGTTGTGGAGTGTAAGATCTGAATCAATGTTTCTTTTGTGGAACATTTTTAAATATCTTTTGGAATTCCCTATAGACAATAGCCATCGACATTCCCTTATATCCCACATTAGTGAGCTCCTAACAAAGTGTAACCCGGTTAGTTCAAGATGTCTGAACCTTTGTCAATCCATGCTGATTCTCTCGGACCAGTTCATATTTGTCCGTTATTCTGTCTCTAAAAACAGACTCAATCACTTCCTGACAACAGACATTCAATGGAGATGCTCATTGTGATTGAGGCTCGTAAACAGCTAGCACTGACACGAGGGGCTGAACAGCCTCCTCCTGTGCTGGCACCTTCTCTGTCTCCTGGACAGAAGTATTTTACAGATTAAAAACTAAAGACCAGCAGCAAATTTTAAAACATAAATTAAAAAATCCTCAAATAATTTCCACATACAGGGCCAGGCGATGTGTAGTAATTGTACGATGGGGAAGCTGGTGGAGCCCATTGTAGCTCAGAGTGACCACATCAAGTGATGGCCAGAGATGTCCATTTCCTATGAATGAACGAAGGAAACCACTGCACCATGGTCCAGGAGGCCACTCAGATTGGGGGAGCACAAAGAAAAGAGGGGTCTTGATAATGAAGGGAACTGATAGCATCCTTTGTGAGCAGGATTGAGAGCCCCACATGGTGTGTTGCCTGCCTGGTTTTTAAGGTAAAGGCACCTCGAGCCATCTTTTAATTATAACAGACTTGGGGGGGTGGGGGGGGGTTGCGGTGGGGGTTGAGGATCCAGTTGTTGTTGTCTGTGTCGGGACCAACAACATCAGCAAAAATCGGCAAAAGGTCCTATTTGGACAATATCAGGAAAGCTATCAGAAGGATATTGATTAAACAGATGGAGAGAAATAAGAAAGAGGTGAGTACAGCATCAGTGCTGAGGAACAGATTCCAGTGAATGGACCAAATAAGAGTCCTACATATGAATGCACGGAGCGTAAGGAATAAATACAATAATCTGCAGGCACAAATTCAAATTTAAGATTGTGGTATCGGATCAATTACTGAGCCATAGTTGCAGAATCATTCAGATTGGGAACGATATCTATCGGGTTAGAAGGTTCACAGGGTGGATATGGGGAAATGGCAGAAGAGGTGGAGCAGCTTCATTGATGAGGGAAAAAATGGCTTCAATGGTGAGGGAGGTCATAATGAGGAGAAAACATTCAGTGGGACTGAGGAGCAGGAAAGGATCGAAAACTGTAATAGATGTTGGATACAGACCCCCCTGACAGCAGCTCTGAGGTGCTGGATTATATATATATAGACATTAGACAAGTGTGTAGCAAAGCCAGTGTATTATTAATGGGGAAGTTTAACTTTAACTTAGATTGGGAGACAGACAAGCCCTCTGTCAGAAAGGTAGTGAATTGCTGCTGTGTGTCCAGAATAGTTTCCAACAGCAATAGGTCCTGGATACAACAAGGGGACAAGCAATGTTGGAATTAGTCATGAATAATGAGATAGATTTAGTTCGTAACTATTTGTGCATGAACATTTATCAAATAGTGATCATAACATGATCTAGTTCAGTGTCGCATTTGAAAGTAAAAAGCATGAATCAGCTGCTAGAGTTTGAGATTAAGGTAAGGCCCACTTTAACGAGATGAGACAGAGACTGTCCACAGTAAACTGGGAAAATCTGCTTTTGGGTAAAACAATTGAAGAACAGTGGGGAATATTTAAAGGAACATTCAACACAAAACAAAGCCAGTTTATACCTGAGAGGGAAAAGCGAACAAACAACAATGGTCAATTAAAGAGATAAGGGAAAGAATAAAATGTTAAAAAAAAGGCTTACAGAAAAGCAAAAAATAAGGTCAGATTCCGCTGAATGGGATGGATACAAAAGGGCCACATGTCAACTTCGAAGAGCTACCAAAAGTGATTCTGAAAGGAAACATGTAAGGGATAACAAAATCAATCAGGAGAAATGTTACAGTTCCATAAAAGGGAAGCTGGGAGGTCAGGAGCAATATTGGCCGTTAAAGACTGAAAGTGACAATGGGGACATGACAGTCATGTTAAATAAATACTTTGCCTCAAGATTTGCAGTAGAAAAGGAAGAGGACTTGCCTGAAGTCCAAAGGAATTAACAGAGGATCTGTGTCAGGGACTGATTAGATTCCCTGCAGTGTGCAAACATGCCTTTTGGCCCAACCAGTCCACACCGACCCTCCGAAGAGTAACCCACCCAGATCCATTTTCCCTCTGACTAATGCACCTAACACTATGGAAATTTAGTATGGCCAATTCACCTGAGCTGCACATCTTTGGATAGTAGGAGGAAACCCATGCAGACAATGTGCAAACTCCACACAGGCAGTTGCCCAAGGCTGGAATTGAACCTGGGACTCTGTGCTGTGAGGCAGCAGTGCTAACCACTGTGTCACCTAAATAAAGTTAATGTCAATATAACATGTGTAATCAGGAAAATAATGGAACTAAAGAGTGACAAATCCTCAGGACCTGAGGGTGATACAGTAGTAATAGACCACATTGCAGACACCCTGACTATAATCTTTCAGCGTTACCTGGATTCAGGAGTCGTACCTCTGAATTGGAAAATTGCAAATTTCATTTCACATTTAACAAGGATGTTAGAGAAAAGCCAGGGAATTACAGGTCACTAAGCCAACGTTTGTGGTGTGGAAATTGTTGTAGTCTATAATCAAGGATGGGGGTAACTGCAGACCTTGAAAATGGTCAGTTAATCAGGGAGAATCAGCATGGATTCATGACAAGTTGGTCATGGTGAAAAATCTCATTGAACATTTTTGAAGAGGAAACAAAATTACTGGGCACAGTAATGTCAATGGATGTTGTTTATAGGGACTTCCAGAAGGCATTTGATAAAATCCCATGTAAGAAACTGTTCAACTCAGTTAGAAATCCACAGAATTGAGGCTAAAATACTGCCATACCGAAATTGGTTGAGTGACAGGTGACAGAAAATAGGGATCATGTATAAGCGCTGAAATTGGCAGGATGTGACCAGTGGTGTCCAATAGGAATGTGTGCGCATTCCTCAATTATTTATATTATTTATTAATGCACTGGATAATGACATAGAAAGTCAGATACTCTAGTTTGCTAACGACACAAAGTTAGGCAGCTTTGTAGGTAGTGTTCATAGAGTCAGAGAGTCAACATTCATCCAGTGCAATCTTTAACAGAGTATAATTTATCTGTGACATACAACTCCTTGACTCCATCTCCCTCTCTCTCACTCTCTCTCCACACCCCTCTCTAACTCAGCTGCATAGATCTCACTCTGAGTTCCATCCCTCTTTCTCTGTCCAAGGTCTAGCCCCCTCTCTTTTAGTGCTCTATCTCTCTCTCTATATCTATCTATCTATCTCTCTCTCTCTCTCTCTCCCTGTGCTCCATCTCTTGCTCTCTAAGCCGTATCCCTCCCTCCATTGCAGCTGCTGGGAGTTCGATCTGAGCCAATGCCAGTGAATCCCATGGAGAATAATGACGGGATGTTTGGAGTGTGAGTTTGATGATGTAAATGTGAACCATTGCAGCAAAGACATTACAGATGGTTTGTACAGACAGCAAAGCCCAAACCAGAGCATTGTGTCAATTAACATAGAACTAATGAAAGCTTCAATAAAATAATTATTAATGTGATTCTCAGAGATATCATTATTCTAGTTACAAATGGCTATTTCTCAGTGAAGGTCCATCCTGCTGAATGTTAGATACAGCTGGGCTTTGAAGAAATATTGGGCAGATGGAGTGTAATGTGAGGGAGTGTGACCTTGTTCACTTTCACAATAATCATTCAAATGTGACTGGAGAGTTGTTAAGTCCACAGAGCAAAACTTGCCATTGGGTATAATCCATTAGGTGTGATAAATACAGAAACTCACTTAGTTCTAGTTATCAGTGAGTTCTTGTCAACATCCTTTGAACAAATCAATTTTATACAAGAATGATTTTCTACAAACCCTCTCTATGCAACCTTCTCAGGTGGGAATAGGGAATGAATCTGGTTTTGTGACGCGACTCACATTCCTCAAGTCTATACAGAATTAAATTGAACAGTTTGGTTCAGGAGCCAATACTACAGGAGAAATCCACTTACTCTGATGTGGTTCAATCAGTTGATTCTCCAACATGGAAGCCCTCTGTTCCATTGCCAGTTTTGGTTGGTTTTTGCTTTATTTTGTCTGAATTACCAAATTCATATTATATTTGAATCACGTGGTAGATCTAAGTGTATCAATACAAGTCCACAAGATAAAGGAGCAGAATTGGGCCATTTGGCCCATCATGTCTGGTCATTTACAGTTGATAATGTTCCTCAGCCCTCTTCCCTTTTCCCTGTAAATCTTGATCCCTTGACCAATCATGAGCCAATCTGTCTCTTTCTTCAATACACTCAATGAATTGGCCTCCAAGGCCCTCTGCAGTTCCACAGATTAATGACACTCTGGCTGAAGAAATTGCTTCTCAGCTCAGTTCGAAAGATCGTCTCTTCACTCTGAGGCTGTGCCCTCGGGTCTCCAACTCTCCTATTATTAGAAACATCCCCTCCATGTCCACTCTATCCAGGCCACCCTGTATTCTCTAAGTTTCAATGACATTCCCTCTCATCTTTCTAAACTCCATCAAGCACAGAACCAAAGTCCTCAACGAAACCTCATACAAACATCTTTGTATTGTCTGAGCAGCCTCACTAAATCTACCTGTTGATCTTTCTCCAGATACAAAAATACAGTGTCTGAAGTCTCAAATATCTCTGAATTTGTTCATCTAATAACAGGAAGTTTCCTTTGGGAAGTGTCCAGGTCTTTTTTGATCTCAAGCTTTTTCTGATCCCCTCCTCTATTATACTCACTACTTGACAAACTTGTACATGACGGGATGGTTCCTCAAAAACTGGGAGAGGAATTAAGGATGCTGGTTTTGCATTGAGGTTTACCTATAACTTGACAAGTAAGACACGTTTTGTAAAACTGCACCACATCTTTATCCAATTGTGGCTCAGTAAAATATTTGTTTCTGGATGCCGGTGTTTTCCAAATCACCATGTGACCTGCCATGGGAGTCGCATGTGCTCCTTGTACTATCTCCCTATGATAGCTGGGTGGGACCACTAGCCAATGTCTAACTGACCATTCTTCTGGGGGTCTATGAGGGGGTCTCCACTTCCTCATCAGCGCTCCATTCTGAACACAATAACACTCTGAAACTCCTTCAGCCTCGACCTCAGTATGAGTTGACTGTGCTCATTTATCTCAGTCAGGATCTGCTTTTTGGATCTGTTGTAATTAGGGACATCATACCAACCACTCCACCTGGATTATCTTCACCCTTTCGGAAAGTTTCAGCGATCCTTTCACTTGCTGTGATGTCACACCAACCCTTATTGATGGATTTTGTTTAACCATTGCCCTGGTTACCTCACACGAAGGAGAGAGACCAGGAACCTGTTCCTGTCATTGTTCTGTTTCTTGGCCTTCCTTTGGACATTCTGTAATTATCGGGGAAGCTACTGCCTTTAGTCCTGACAAATCATGCCCCAGAAGGAAATCGACTCCCTCATCAGGGAATGTTTTCCCATTCCGACAATTACTTCTCCTGATAACAAATCACATTCCAGTTGTACTGTATACAATGGAAGTGGAATATATTCTCCACCAATTCCATTGATGAATACCTTAGCTCTGGAGGGTAATTAGTTCTTTCTCCAGTAAAAGTGACTGTGTTGCTCCTGTATCTCTCAGTTTGGTTCTGGGTTTAGCTGAAGTAAAAGGAGTCACCATTCCTTTTGATAAAAGTCCTATCCACCTCTCATCTACCTGACAACCTCCTTAACTAATGACAAAATTCAGCTCCGGCCTTTTTGTTATAGTGACAGCTACAACCTGCTCTGTGGGATTATCTGTCTGTGTTCCCTTCTCTGACTCATTTTACTAACTCCCATTAATCCCATGGGTTTACCTCAACTTCCAACATTCCAAACATACATGGCCCACCTTATTCCAAGAGAAACATTTCAGCTTCTGATCATCACTTCCACCCTCAGCAATTTCCTTCTTAATCTGAGGAGGAGTTCTCGGGCTGTTCCCTCCTGTCCATTCTCTCCCCTGGCTATCTACCTTCCTTAGACTCTCCCAATTTTTATTTTTCTCCCATTTCTGGGCCTGATGGGAATAAGGTTTCTGGATCGGTCTCCCATCAGGTGACTTCTCCACCTCCTGATGCTGCTTGACTTGTTGTGCTCTTCCAGCCTCCTGTTTGTCTACTTTGGATTCCAGCATCTGCAAGGTTTTGGTTTTAACAAAGTCTATGATCATTAGCCATTCTAGCTGCTTGTCTTACTGTCGTTCCCCTTTGGTCTTTTACGTGAATTCTGATTTTAGAAGGGAATGAAGTTGTAAATTCTTCTCAAAGGATAACTTCTCTGAGAGCATTGTAAGTATTCTCAGCTGTTAATGCTCTTATCCACCTGTCAACATTATTTTGTTGAACTCTCTTAAACTCAGTAGAGGTTTGTCCAGGCTGTTTGTGTAAGTTCTGAAACATCTGTCTGTATGTTTCTGGAGCCAACTCATATATGCTTAGAATAGCCATTTTCACCACCTCGTGATCCCGAGAACATTCCTCTGACAGGGATGTAGAAACCTCTTGTGCTTCCCAAGTTCATTTTTGCATGGGCAAGGTCCAACCTGTTTTTCCCACCTCACTTGTGTTGCTATCTTCTGAAACAACATGAAAAATGCTTCCACATCCTTCTCTTCATTGTCATAGAGTCATACAACAAACAAACAGGCCCTTCTGTTTGTCGACATGTCGATGCCAATCAGTAATCACCAAACTCCATTTACCTGCACTTGGTCCATAGCCTTCCATGCCCTGGCATTTTATGTGTTCATCGGGATGTTTCTTAAATGTTGTGAGAGGACCTGCCTCCACCACCTTCTCAAACAGCACATTCCATATTTCTACCACCCTCTGGGGAAAACAAGTCCTCAAAACCCCTCTAAACCACTTTTTCACATGGTAAGCTTATTCCCTCTGGTCATAGACATGTCTGACATGGGGAAAAGATTCTCACAATTGACTTTGTCTATGCCTTTCATATTTTTGTATATCTCAATCAGATTCCCCCCAGAGAAAACATATACAGTCTATCCAGTCTCTCCTCAGAACTAACACTTTCCATCCCCGGGAACATCTCCTCTGCATCCTCTCCAGTTCAATCACGTTCTTCCAACAGTGTCACGACCAGGACTGTGCACAATATTCCAGACATGACCTAACCAGTGCTCTGTCAGGTAACAACAAGACTTTCTACTTCCTATATTCTACACCCTGGCTAATAATGCCAAGCATCCCATATGCCTTCTTCACCACCCTGTCTAGCTGTGCTGATACCTTCCAGGATTGATGGACTTGTACACCAAGCTCCCTTTGTTCTTCAGTACTCCCAAGGAACATAAGAACATAAGAACTAGGAGCAGGAGTAGGCCATCTGGCCCTTCAACCCTGCTCTGCCATTCAATAAGATCATAGCTGATCTTTTCATGGACTCAGCTCCACATAAGACCATAAGACAAAGGAGTGGAAGTAAGGCCATTTGGTCCCTCGAGTCCACTCCGCCATTCAATCATGGGTGATGGGCATTGAAGGACAGTTCCCCACACTCTCCCTGTAGCCCTTAATTCATTGCAAGATTAAGAATTTATCAATCTCTGCCTTGAAGACATTTAATATTTCAGCTGCCACTGCGCTCTGTGGCAATGAATTCCAAAGGCCCATCACTCTCTAGCTGAAGAAATGTCTCCTCAACTGACCCCCTCTAACTATAGTTTTAAACTGACCCCCTCTAACTCTAAGGCTTTGCCCACGGGTCCTAGTACCCCCACCTAATGGAAACAATTTCCCAGCATCTACCCTTTCTACCCTTTCTAAGCCATGCATTATCTTGTAAGTTTCTATTAGATCTCCCCTTCTAAAGTCGAATGAATCCAATCCCAGGATCCTCAGCCGTTCATCATATATTAGGCTTACCATTCCAGGGATCATCCATGTGAATCTCCACTGGACATGGTCCAGTGTCAATATGTCCTTCCTGAGGTGTGGGGCCCAAAACTGGACTGAATGGGGTCTAACCAGAGCTTTATAAAGTCTCAGTAGCACAACTCATTTTACATTCCAACCCTCTTGAGATAAATTAGCAGAAAGTTAGGGCTGCAGATGCTGGAGATCAGAGCTGAAAAATGTGTTGCTGGAAAAGCGCAGCAGGTCAGGCAGCATCCAAGGAACAGGAGAATTGATGTTTCGGGCATAAGCCCTTCTTCATTCTTGCTGCGCATTTTCAACAACACATTTTTCAGCTCTTGAGATAAATGACAACATTACATTTGCTTTCTTAACCACGGATTCAACCTGCAAGTTAACCTTTAGAGAATCCAGGACTAGCATTCCCAGATCACTTTGTACTTTGGCTTTATGAATTTTCTCACCGTTTAGAAAATTGTCCATGCCTGTATTTTTTTTCTAAAGTGCAAGACCTGGCATTTGCTCTCACTGTATCTCTTAATTCCTTGATTGTTAAAAAAAATCTGTCTTAGCTTTAAAGCATTAACTGAAATAGCATCAATTTCTTCACTGAGCAAGTAATTTCATAGATTTATGACCCACTGGGTGAAGACGTTCCTTCTCAATTCAGTCCTAAATCTGCTCCCCCTAATTTTGAGGCTAAACCCTCTTGTTTTAGTTTTATCTGCCAATGAGAACACCCTGTCTACTTCTGTCTTATCTATTCTCTTTATAATTTTATTTATTTCTATAAAGTTCCCCTCATTCTTCTAAGTTCCAATGAGTATATCCCAGTCTACGCAGTCTCCCTTCATAAGCCAACCCCCTCCACCGCGGAATCAGCCTAGTGAACTTTCTCTGCACCCCTCCAGTGCCAGTATTGCCTTTTTCAAGTAAGGAGACCATTACTGCACGCAGTACTCCAGGTGTGGCCTCACCAGCTGCAACATAACCTTCCCTCTTTTTAAACTCAATCCCTTTAGCAATGAAGGACAAAATTCCATTTGCCTTCCTAATTGCTTGTTGTACCTGCAGACCAACCCTCTGTGATTCATGCATAAGAATACTCAAGGCACATGCCTTTCATTGTGTATATCCTTCCCTTATTAGACCTCCCAAGTTGGATCACCTCAGAGGTATCAGGATTAAATTCCATCCACCATTGCTCTGCCCAATTTACCAGCTGACCAATATCAGACTGTAGCCTGAGACCCAGTCATCCAAGATGGCAGCAGAGTAGGATGCTTCAGCCCGAGTTCATCTGCTCTGTCTGTTTCCTTTTCTTCTTTCTATTCCACTTCTCTTTTCCATTTCTTTTGTGTTTTTCTTTTGTTCTTCTCCCTTATTTCTTCTCCCGGGCATGGACTCTCAGTCTCAGGAGTCTGACCCAGGCCAGGCCAGGCCTCTGACCCAGTACAGACCTAATGGTGTGGCCTCTTGGCTTGGTGTGGCAGTGTCCTGGCCTGGCAGGGAGACCTTCCAGCCCGACGAGGCAGACTCTTGGTCCAACATGATGGCCTCTCAGTTCGATGTGGTGGCCTCTCAGCCCAGCATGCTAGACTGTCAGCCCAGCGTGATGGTCACTCGGCCTAGTGTGGCGATCTCTGAGTGGCCCAGAGTGGGTGTCTCTCAGCCCACATAGTGGTCCTTTCTGTATATGGTGGTCTCTCCAACAGGGAAGGCCTCAGCGTGGACTTCCGGTCTCGAGATGATGACTTAAAGTATGATCCCATGATAGCTACATTCTTAAGAAATGCTGTAATGCTTGAACTTTCAGCTTTATTTCTTCATTTCTACTTAAAACTAAAAATATCTGCAGGATGTAATTTTGAATTTTATTCTTTCTTTCTACCTTGTTCTTACGATTCTGTACTGTGGTCCTTGTACCTAAGATGGCACCTTGTGAGGTGACGTTACATACTTTTCACTGTACTCCAATACTTTTGTACTCGAGTACACGTGACAATAAACTAAAATAAAAATCAAATCAATATCAATAACACCACCAATTTATGTGGCCTCTGAAAACTTTTGAATTATACAATCACAGTCAATTTGTTAATGTAGATTACAAACAGCAAGGGTCCCAGCCCGAATCCCTGTCTTACACCACTGGTCACGGGCTTCCAATCACAAAGACAACCCTCCACCATCACTCTTTGCCTCATATTTGGATCCAATTTGCCAAAATGCCTTGGATCCCATGGGCTCTTACCATAACTCCAGGAAAGGCAAGAGAGGTAGGCAAGTAGTGCAGGAGTCTTCTGTGGCTATTCCCATTTCAAACAAGTATGCTGTTTTGGAAAATACAGGGGTACTTAGCATGAGCAGACAAGTTTCTGGTATTGACACTGGCTCTAATGTAATGGGAGGTACGTCAGATTCCAAACGATCGACTGTGTTAGGGAACTCTCTAGCCTGAGGTACAGACAGGCGTTTCTGTGGCCAGCAGCGAAAAATCAGAATGGTGTGTTGCTTCCCTGGTGCCAGGATCAAGGATGTCTCAGGGAGGGTGCAGAAAGTTCTTAAGGTGGAGAGGGACCAGCAGGAGGTCATTGTACACTTTGGAACCAACGACATAGGAAGGGAAAAGGTTGAGATTCTGAAGGGAGATTGCAGATAGTTAGGCAGGAATTTAAAAAGGAGGTCCTCAAGGGTAGTAATAACTAAATTACTCCTGGTGCTATGAGCTAGTGAGGGCAGGAATAGGAGGATAGAGCAGATGAATGCATGGCTGAGGTGCTGGTGTATGGGAGAAGGATTCACATTTTTGGATCTTTGGAAGCTGTTTTGAGGTAGAAATGACCTGACGGATTGCACCTAAATTGGAAGGGTACTAATATACTGGCAGGAAAATTTGCTAGAGCTGCTCGGGAGGATTTCAACTAGTAAGGTGGGCGGGTGGGACCCTGGGGGAGATAGTGAGGAAAGATTTCAATCTGAGATTGGTACAGTTGAAAACAAAGGCAGGTCAAACAGTCAGGGCAGGCGGGGACAAAGCAGAGAACAAGGTAGGACTGATAAATTAAAATGCATTTATTTCAATGCAAGAGTCCTAACAGGGAAGGAAGATGAACTTAGGCCGTGGTTAGGAACATGAGACTGGGATATCATAGCAATTACAGAAACATGGCTCAGGGATGGACAGGACTGGCCGTTTAATGTTCTAGGATACAAATACAACAGGAAGGACCGAAAGGGAGGCACAAGAGAGGAGGGGGTGTGGCATTTTTGATAAGCATTACAGCTGTAGTTAGGGAGGATATTCCCGGAAATACACCCAGGGAAGTTATTTGGGTGGAACTGAGAAAAAGGAAGGGGATAATCACCTTGTTGGGATGATATTATAGCCCCCCTCCAGTAGTCAGCGGGAAATTGAGAAACAAATTTGTCAGGAGATTTCAGCTATCAGTAAGAATAATGGGGTGGTTATAGTAGGGGATTATAACTTTCCAAACATAGACTGGGACTGCCATCGTGTTAAGGGTTTAGATGGAAAGGAATTTGTTAAGTGTGTACAAGACAATTTTCTGATTCAGTATGTGGATGTATCTACTAGAGAAGCTGCAAAGCTTGACCTACTCTTGGGAAATAATGCAGGGCAGGTGACTGAGGTGTCAGTGGAGGAGCACTTTTGGTCAGAGACCATAATTCTATTCATTTTAAAATAGTGATGGAAAAGGATAGACCAGATTCAGAAGTTGAACTTCAAAATTTGTAGGAAGGCTAATTTTGCCAGTATCAGGCACAGTGGCACAATGGTTAGCACTGCTGCCTCACAGTTCAATTCCCACCTCAGGCAACTGTCTGTGTGGAGTTTGCACATACTCCCCAGGTCGGCGTGGGTTTCCTCCGGGTGCTCCGGTTTCCTCCCACAGTCCAAAAATGTGCAGGTTAGGTGAATTGGCCATGCTAAATTGCCCATAGTGTGAGGCTAAGGGGTAAACGTAGGGGAATGGGTCTGGGTAGGTTGCTCTTTGGAGGGTCCGTATGGACTTGTTGGACTGAAGGGGCTGTTTCCACACTAAGTAATCTAATCTAAAACTCTGAAAAAGCTGATTGGGGGAAGTTGCTCTCAGGTAAAGGGACAGCTGGAAAATGGGAAGCCTTCAGAAATGAGATAACTTGAGTCCAGAAAACGTATATTTTAATTAGGGTGAAAGGAAAGGCTGGTGGGTGAAGGTAATATTGGATGACAAGAGAAGTTGAGGGTTTGGCTAAGAAAAAGAATGAAGCATATGTCAGGTATGGACAGGATAGATTGAGTGAATCCTTAGAGGTATACAAAGGCAGTAGGAGTATTCTTAAGAGGGAAATCAGGAGGGCAACAAGGGAACATGAGATAGCTTGGGCAAATAAGGTTAAGGAGAATCCAGAGGGGTTTTACGAATACATTAAGGACAAGAGGGTAACTAAGGAGAGAATAGGGTCCCTCAAAGATCAGCAAGGCGACCTTTATGTGGAGCTGCAGGAGATGGCGCAGATACTAAATGAGTATTTTGCTTCAGTTTAACTGTGGAGAAGGATATTGAAGATATAGAATGTAGGGAGATAGATGGTGACATCTTGAAAAATGTTCACATTACAGACGAGGAGGTGCTCGATGTCTTGAAATGCATAAACGTGGATAAATCCCCAGGACCTAATTAGGTGTAACCTAGGACTCTGTCAGCAGCTAGGGAAGTGTTTGCTGGGCCTCTTACTGTGATATTTATATCCTCAATAGTCAAAGATGATGTGCCAGAAGACTGGAAGTTCACTAATTGGTGCGACTATTTAAGAAAAGTGGTAAGGACAAGCCAGGGAACTGTAGACCAATGAGCCAGACGTCGATTGTGAGGAAGTTGTTGGAAGGAATCCTAAGGGACAGATTGTCCTTATATTTGGAAAGGCAAAGACTGATTAGGGGTAGTCAGCATGGTTTTGTGCATGGGAAATCATGTGTCACAAACTTGATTGAGTTTTTTGAAGAAGTAACAGAAAGAATTGATGAGGGCAGAGCGTTAGACAGGATGTGGTTGGACTTCAGTGAGGCGTTCGATAAGGTTCCTCATGGGAGACAGGTTAGCAAGGTTAGATCTCATGGAATACAGGAGAACTAGCCATTTGGATACAGAACTGGCTCAAAGGTAGAAGACAGAGGGTGGTGGTGGAGGGATGTTTTTCAGACTGGAGGCCTGTGACCAGTGGAATGTCATAAGAATTGGTGCTGGGTCAACTACTTTTTGTCATTTACATAAATGATTTGGATATGAACATAGGAGGTAGAGTTAGTAAGTTTGCAAATGACACCAAAATTGGAGGTGTAGTGGACAGTGAATAAGGTTACCTCAGATTACAACAGATCTTGATTCGATGGGCCATTGGGCTGAGGAATGGCAGATGGAGTTTAATTTAGATAAATGCAAGGTGCTGCACTTGGGAAAGAAAATCTTAGCAGTACTTATACACTTAATGGTAAGATCCTCGGGTGTGTTGCTGAATAAAGAGACCTTGAAGTGCAGATTCATAGTTCCCTGAAAGTAGAGTTGTAGGTAGATAAGATAATGAAGAAGACATTCGGTATGCTTTTCTTTAATGGTCAAAGTATTGAGAATAGGAATTGGGAGGTCACCTAGGCCACATTTGGAGTATTGCGTTCAGTTCTGGTCTCCTTCCTATCAGAAAGATGTTGTGAAACTTGACAGGGTTCAGAAAAGATTTGCAAGGATGTTACCAGGGTTGGAGGATTTAAGCTATAGGAAGAGGTTAAATAGGCTGGGGATGTTTTCCCTGGAGTGTCCGAGGCTGAGGAGTGACTTTACAGAGGTTTATAAAATCATGAGCGGCATGGATAGGGCAAAGAGACCAAGTCTTTTCCCTGGAGTGGTGGAGTCCAGTAATAGAGGGCATAGGTTTAGGGTAAGAGTGGAAAGATATAAAAGAGACTTGAGGAGCAACTTTTTCACGCACAGGGTGGTGCGAGTGCAGAATGGGCTGCCAGAGGGAGTGGTGGAGGCTGGTACAATTGCAACATTTAAAAGGTATCTGCATGGGTATATGAACAGGAAGGGTTTGGAGGGATCTGGGCCAGGAGTTGGTAGGTGGGACTAGATTGGTTTGGGATGTCTGGTTGGCATGGACAAGTTGGACCGAAGGGTCTGTTTTCATGCTGTACATCTCTTTGACTCTGTGACTCTAGGAGGAGGCTGTTCAGCCCGTCATGTCAATGCTAGCTGTTTACTAACCTCACTCACAATGAACATCTCTGTTGAATGTCTATTGTTGGGAAGTAGTTGAATCTGGTTTTAGAGACAGAATGTCTGACAAATATGAACAGATCAGAGTAAGTCAGCATGGATTTAAGAAGGGCCAGACATCTTTAATTAACCTGGTTACATGTTTTAACGAGGTCACTAATGTGTGAAATAAGGGAATGTTTTGTTTATATGGACGTCCAGATGACATTCAAGGTAGTTCCACACAAGTGTTATAATGTTATAGTTGGAACAAAGAGAAGACAGATAAACATATTCTGGATCTTTCTGCACAAATGAATTCTCAAATAAATCTCAGACATGTTGGTGAACTTGGGGTTTTATCAGAGGAAGGAGCTGAAGGAAATCAGTTATTGGAGGAGAATGATTCTGGGAAGATTAAAGTGTGTTAAATCAGCAGGGCCAAATAATCTATTTTCAGGAGTGCTTCAGGAAGTGGTTGGAAAATATGAGAAACATTGATGGTTATCTGTTTGTCGACTGTGGAATCGGTCCTACAGAGTGGAGGGAGTTAATTTAACACAATTATTGAAAGAGAGAGAGAGAGGTTGGGGGGGGGAGCGGAAATAAGAAATTTTAGACCAATTAGCCAGAAATCAGCAGTGGAGAAAATGCCCAAGTTCATGATAAAATATTTTATAGCACAACACTTTGAAAACAGTGACAGAACTGGACAGAGTCAGCATGGATTGTCGAAAGGGAAATCGACTGGAATTGTTTGAGGATGTAGTGAGTGGATTTGATAAGGGGGGGGCCGTGGATATGGTTGATTTGGACTTTGTAAGGGGAGTAGATCGGCGGTTCTGTGGTCAAAAACAAGACTCACGAATAGCATGTTGCCTCCCAGTTGTACGGGTCAGGGATGTCTCAGATTGGCTGCAGGACATTCTGAAGGGGGAGGTGAACAGCTAGCTGTGATGGTGCGTGAAGGGACTGATGATATCAGCAATAAATGGGATGGGGTCCGACAAGCAGAATTTAGGGAGTTAGGAACCATATTAAAATGTAGGATCTCAGAGGTAGTAATCTCAGGATTGCTCCCAGTGCCATGTGCTAGTCAGAGTCGAAATGAAAATATAGGCAGGATGAATGTGTGGCTTGAGAGATGGTGCAGGAGGGAGGGGTTCAGATTTTTGGGACATTGGGACTGGTTCCTGGGGAGATGGGACAATTACAAATCGAGCGGTCTACACCTGGGCAGGACTGGAACCAGTGTCCTGAGGGATGTGTATGATCACGCTCTTGGGGAGGGTTCAAAATAGTGTAGCAGAGGGATGGGAACCAAATGAGGAAGTTAGTGGGCAATAATGAGGGAGTAACTAAAGCCTGTCATGAACTAGATATTGAAGTCAGTGTGACTAAGGTTAAGAGTAGGTAGGGAGCAGATGATGAACGCAAAGGGACAGATGGTCTGAGGTGCATTTGTTTTAATGTGAGAAGTGTAGTAGGTAAGGCAGAGGAATTTAGGGCTTGGACTAGTATCTGGGAGTATGATGTTATTGCTATTACTGAGACGTGGTTGAGGGAAGGGCAAGATTGTTAACTAAATATCACAGGATACAGATGTATCAGATGGGTTTGAGAGGGAGGTAAAAGGGATGGAGGAGTTGCATTACAGGTCAGAGAGGATATCACAGGTGTGGTGAAGGAGGGCACTATGGAGGACTCGAGCAGTGGGGCAATATGGGCAGAGCTCAGAAACAGGAAAGGTGCAGTAACAATGTTGGTGCTATCCTACAAGCCTCCTAACAGTGAACCTGCGATAGAGGTACAAATATGTAAACAGATTATGGAAAGATGTAGGAGTAACAAGGTGGTGGTGATGGAAGATTTTAATTTTCCCAACATTGACTGGGATTCACTTAATGTTAGAAGTTAACATGTAGCAGAATTTGTAAGGAGCATCCATGAGAATTTTACAGAGTAATGTGGAAATAGTCTAACTCAGGAAGGGGCCATACTGGACCAGGTATTGGGGAATGAGCCCGGTCAGGTGGTTGAAATTTCAGTCGGGGATTACTTTGGAAGAGTGATCACAATTCCATAAGTTTTACAATGCTCATGGACAAAGATGAGAGTGGTCCTAAAGGAAGAGGGTGAAAGTGGAGGAAGGCCAACTATCCCAAAATTTGGTAGGAGCTGGGGAATGTGGATTGGGAGCAGCTGTTTAAAGGGAAATCCACATTTTATATGTGGGAGGCTTTTAAAGAGAGGATGACTGGAGTCAGGACAGACATGTCCCTGTGAAAATAAGGGATTGAAATGGCAGGATTAGGAAACGCTGGATGACAGATGAAATTGTGAGACTAGCTAAGAGGAAAAAGGATGCATATATAGGGTCTGAAAACAGGCTGAAAACAGGCAAAGCTTTGAAAGAATATCGTAAAAGTAGGACCAATCTGAAGTGAGGAATTAAAAGGGTTAAAAGGGGTCATGAAATATCATTAACAAACAGGATTAAGGAAAATCCCAAATCCTTTTATTCATATATAAGGAGCAAGAGGATGACTCGAGAAAGGGTTGGCCCACTCAAGGACAAAGGAGGGAAGTTATGTGTGGAGTCAGAGAAAATGGATGAGATTCTTAATGAGTGCTTTACGTCGGTATTCACCAAGGAGAGGGAAATGACAGATGTTGAAGTTGGGGATAGATGTTTGATTACTCGAGGTCAAGTCGACTTAAGGAGGGAGGAAGTGTTGGGTATTTTAAAAGGCATCAAGGTGAACAAGTCCCCAGGTCAGGATGGGATCGATCCCAGCTTACTGAGGGAAGCAAGAGAGGAAATAGCTGGGGCTTTAATCGATATCTTTGTAGCAACCTTGAACATGGATGAGGTCCCACAGGACTGGAGAATTGCTAATGTTGAAGAAGGGTAGCCAGGATAATCCAGGTAACTATCAACCAGTGAGCCTGATGTAGTGATAGGGAAGCTGCTGGAGAAGATACTGAGGGATAAGATCTATTTACATTTGGAAGAAAATTGACTTATCAGTTATATGCAGCATGACGTTGTGCAGGGAATGTTATGTCTTACCAACTTTATAGAATTTTTTGAAGAACTGATGAAGTTGATTGAGGAGGGAAGGGCTGTGGATGTCATACACATGGATTTCAGGAATGCGTTTGATAAAGTTCCCCATGGCAGACTGATAAAGAAATTTAAGTCGCATGGGTCTAGAGTTACTCACGAGATGGATAGAGAACAGGCTGGGCAACAGGAGACAGACAGTAGTAGTGGAACGAGTTTCTCAAAATGGAGAACAGGAATCCGTGCTGGTACCACTCTTGTTTTTGATATACATAAATGATCTGGAGGAAGGTGTAGGTGGTCTGATTAGCAAGTTTGCAGATGACACTAATATTGGTGGAGTAGCAGATAGGGAAGGGGACTGTCAGAGAATGTGGCAGAATATAGACAGATTGGACAGTTGGGCAGAGAAACGGATGGATGGATTTCAAACCAGGCAAATGCGATCTGATGAATTTTGGAAGATCCAAATCTGGAGTAAACTTTACGGTGAATGCAACACCCTGGGAAAATTGATGCCCAGAGAGACCTGGGTGTTCAGGTCCATTGTACCCTGGAGGAGACAACACAGGTCGACAGAGTGGTCAAGATGGCATATGGCATACCTTCCTTCACCAGACGTGGTATTCAGTACAAGAATTGAAAGGTCATATTAGAATTATATCAAACTTTGGCTTGGCCACATTTGGAATACTGTGTACAGTTCTGGTTGCCACATTACCAGAAAGATGTGGATGCTTTGGAGAGGGTGCAGAGGAGGTTCACCAGGATTGCCTGGTATGGAGGGCACTAGCTATGAAGAGAGGCTTAGTAGATTAGGATTATTTTCATTAGAAAGTCAAATGTTGAGGGGGGGAACCAGATTAGGGTCTACAAAATCATGAGAGGTATAGACAAGGTGGATTGCAAGAAGCTTTTTCCCAGAGTGGGGGACTCAATTACTCTGGGTCATGAGTTCAAAGTGAGAGTGGAAACATTTCAGGGAGATATGTGTGGATAGTTCTTCTTGCCAGTGGAGGTGATAGAGGCAGGCATGATAGCATCATTTAAGATATATCTAGATAGATACATGGATGGGCAGGGAGCAAAGGGAGACAGAATCTTGGAAAATTGATGACAGGTTGAGATGGAGGATATGGACCAGTGCAGACTAGTAGGGCCGAAGGGCCAGTTCTTCTGCTGTAATTTTCGTTGCTCTTTGTTCTTTGAACTGAAGAAGTTCAAAGGAACAGAGTGATCTTGGAGTGCTTCTCCACTGATCCCTGAAAATGGCAAGACAGGCTAACAGAGCAGTTATGAAGGCATAGGGGACACTTGCCTTTGTCATGTCAGGTGTTGGTTATAAAAGCAGGAGGATAGTAGAACATTGGTTAGGCCACAGCTGGAGTACTGTGTGCAGTTCAGGTCACCACACTGTAGGAAGGATGTGATTGCACTGGATGGGGTGCAGAGGGGAATCACCAGGATGTTGTGTGGGATGGAACCTCTCAGTGATGAAGAGAAATTGGATCAGCTCGGGTTGTTTTCTTCAGGGCAGAGAAGGTGGAGGGGGGCCCTGATAGAGGTGTATAAGGTTATGAGGGGAATGAACAGGGAGGAGAGAAAGCAGCTGTTCTCTTTCATGGGAGGGTCAGTAACACGTTGACTCACATTCATTGTGAAAGGTAGGAGGTTTCAAGATGTTTTGAGGAAAATGTTTTTCATCCAGAGAATGGTGTGCATCTGGAATGCACAGCCTGGGAGGGGAGTTGAGGTGGGAAATCTTACAAATTTTAAAATGTTCTTGGGTGAGCAGTTGAAATGTCATAACATTCAAGCTGTGGGCCTCATGTTGGAAAGTGGGACTGGTGTAGGGTTAGTGCAGTTTGGCTGGTACACAGTTAATGGACTGAAGGGCCTCCTCTGTACTGTGTGATTTTATGATTCTGTCGTGGGTAGTTTCGGGCTCCTTATCTGAGGAAGGATGTTCTGGCTGTGGAGGGAGGGCAGCGAAGGTTTACTAGACTGATTCCTGGGAGGACAGCACTTAGATCTGATGAGAAACTGGATCAGTTAGGATTATATTCATTGGCACTGAGAAGATTGAAAGGAATCATATTGTAACCTTGAAAATCCGAACAGGACAAGACTAGAGCAACACAGGGAGGATGCTCCTGATGACTGGGGAATCCAGAACTACGAATTATGGTTTAACGAAAAGTGAAAGGTTATTTCAGACTGAGCTAAGAAGACATTTCTTTAGCCAGAGAGTGGGAAGCTAGTGGGAGATTCTGTCACAGAAAGCAGTTGAGCCCAAAACATTCAATATTTTCAAGAGAGGATAAGTATATTCTTCGGACTAAAGGGGTTAAATTTTATGGAGAAAAAATGGGAGCAGGGGACTAAGTTGGATGATCAGCCATGGTCACATTGAATGGCAGAGCCAACTCGAAGGGCTGAATGGCTTCCTCTTGCTCCTAGTTCCTTTGTTTCTATGTTTGAGAGACTGTTCATAAACATGGAAACATATGGAATTATAGAGTCTTAGAGCCATCGAGTCCTGCAGCACAGAGACAGGCCGTTTGGCCCAAACTGGACCGTGCTGACCAAAATGTCCATCCATGCTAACCCCATTTCCCTGCACTTGACCCATATCCTTCAAATGTTTTCCTATCTATGTATTTGTCCAAATGTCTTTTAAATGTTGTTAATGTATCCACCTCAATCACTTCAGCTGGCATCTCATTCCACATGCGTGCCGCCCTCTGTGTAAAAATGTTGCCCCTCAGGTTCCCTTTTATTCATTCCTCTCCAACACTAAACTGATGCCCTCTCATCCTCGTTTCCCCAACCCTGTCCATGTCTCTCATGATCTTATACACTTCTAAAAGTTCCCCCACCAGTCTCCTACGCTCGAAGAAAAAAGTCCAAATTGCCTAACTTCCCCCTATAACTCAGATTGTTGAGTCCAGGCAACATCCTTGCAAATTTCTTCTGTACTCTTTCTGGTTTAGTAATATCCTTCCTATAACAAGGTGACCAAACTGAATACAATATTCCAAGTGTGACCTCACTGACATCCTGTACAAGATTAGAGATTAGATTCCCTCCAGTGTGGAAATAGGTCTTCAGCCCAACCAATCCACACCGATACTCTGAAGAGTAACCCACCTAGACCCATTTCCCTCTGACTAATGTACCTAAGACTATGGCCAATTTAACATGACCAATTCACCTGACCTGCACATCAAACTTACTAATCATGCCTTACAGTTTCTCATCCAAATCATTAATATTGATAATAAACAGTAATGGGTCAGCACTGAGCCCTGAGGCACTCCACTCAACACAGGCCTCCAGTCTGACAAGCATCTTTCCAATATTACCTCTGCTTCCTATCATCAAGAAAGTGATAGAAAATTATTTGTCTTGGGTTAGGAATTAGTTTGGAGGTAGGAGACAGAGAAGAGGCATAATGTGTGTGCTCTCCAATGAACAAGATGTGAATAGTGGTGTCCCCAGGGATTTGTGCAGGGGCCTCAGTATTTCACGATATTTCTCAATGACTTGGATGAAGGAATAGAGAGCCAATTATCCAAGATTGCTGACCACATGGAGTGAGGCAGCTTGGAGGAGGTTACAGAGATAGGGAGGGTGGAGGGCAGAGAGGGATTTGAGAACAAGGATGAGAATTTGAAAATCGAGGTGTTGCTCGACCAGGAGCCAATATAGGCACGGGGTGCAGGGGGTTGTGGGAACGGGACATGGTGCAAGTTTGGATACGGGCTGCAGAATTTTGGATGAGCTGAAGGATACGGAGGGCAGTGGCTGTGATGTGCATCAGCCATTGGAATGGTCATGTTTGGAGCCCCATAAACATGGCTGAGATTTTCAGTGGCTGATCTTTGTGATATGGAAGATACGGGTCTTAGATCATTCTCAAACATGAGACCCAGTTTGTAAAGAGTCTGGTTGAGCAGCAGACAGTGCTCAGGGAGAGGGATGGAGCTTATACCAGGATCTGAAGAGGATGGCTTTGATCTTCCCAATATGTTTCACAATGAGCCTGGCTCCTCAGTCCTGACTGCTCTTAGCTGCTGTGATTGTCACTGATTAGACACTTATTATTAGAGATTCTGACCACAGCAGAAAGCCCCAGTGTAAAAAATAACTGCAAAGACTGTCAGAGCACAAGGTTGAAACTTCACCAAAAGAGGAAGTGAAAGAAGGAGCTCGGAGCAGCTGGGTGTTTGTTACTGAGACGGGAGAAAACTGTGAACTGTCTGCACTCCCTGGAATCTGACAGCACAGGAGGCTGGTTCTAGGATTTATTTTTTGCAGAAACAGCACAGTTTTGGAAAAAGTGTCAGTCACTCTCTCACAAACACACACGCCTGCACTCGGAGATCAGAAACAGAATCCAGCAGCAGCTCTGTCTCCAAGCTGTGAAACCTGCACAGAATTTTTCCCTCATTCAGTTTTAACTGGCAGGATAGACCAAGCAGGGGAAGCAACACAGTGGTGTGTACAGTCGGAAGGGAGTTGCCCTGAGAGTCCTCACCATTAACTATGGAATCCATGAAGCCTCATGACAGGAGGTCAAACATGTGGAAGGAAACCTCCTGCTGATTACCACATAGCACCGCCCTCCCCTCCAACCTCAACTGAACAGTCAGTCCTCCTCCATGTTGAACAACACTTGGAGGGAGCACAGAGAATGGGAATGATGCAGGATATACTCTGAGTAACGGATTTCAAAGCCCACCATCAAGAGCTGCTCAGAAACATCACTACTGAGCAAACTGGTCACGCTCCACCTGATTCAGCTGCTAGACTGGACCTGGGGCAGGTGGTGAAGGGAACCAACAAGAGGGAAAAACATACTCACTATCACCCTCACCAACCTGCCTGCTGCTGGTGTATCTGTCCATGATAGTATCAGTAAGGGTGACCACCGCACAGTCCGTGTGGAGACAAGATCCAATCTTCACATTGAGATTACCTTACATTCTGTTGGGCAAGAGATATGGAATGTCAGAAAGAACTTTGATTTTAGCAGCAATTGGTAATGACTTCGAAATTAGTGCCCATTCAGGTGAGACAGGTGAAGACACTCAGTGATTGCAATGGCAGATTGGATGGGGTCTTGATGAAAATAAACCTGCAAGGCTCTGGGGGTCAAATAGTGGAGGGGGTGGGACTGACTGGATTGCTCCATGAAATGACAGCATTTACCTGACAGGCTGAAAGTTCTCCCCCTGTGCTGGAAATAGGTCTCACTCAATGAGGGGTTCACAATTAGTGAGTTTGGATGCAGTAAATACAGGACAAATTGTTTCTCCAGGCAGGAGGGTCAGTAACCAGAGGGCACACATTTCAGAAAGAGTCTAAAGCACAAGAGAGAAGATAGGAACATTTTTTATCCAGCGAGTTCATGATGACTGTCTGCAAGGTGAGTGGAAGTGGATTCAACAGCAACTTTCAAAAGGGCATTTGGAGAAATAGCTGAAAAGGAAACAATTGCAGGGTTATACAGGAAGGGCTGGGGAAATGGGAACTCATTGGACTCATTTGTCTAACAGTCACAATCAGCCCAGTGACCTCTGTCTGTGCTGTATAAGAGCTTACACACACTTAGACTCACCTTTACACAAAGACTGGGAGAAACAGACAACCCAGTTTACAGAAGAGTGTTTTCTCAAGGAAAACTTTCTTGAACCAACTCAGGGAACAGGCCAGACTAGATTTACTGATGAGGAATAATTCAGCAAATCAATGGCAAGGGAACAGTGAACCAAAAGTGATGGGATTGAACAGTATATTCAATAGCACAACCATTCAGAGGGGGAGGGATCAAGGGCAGGAGATCAGAGAGCATGCTGTAGGGGTCTGAAGGCTCTGCTGTCAATGGTGGGATGGAGCAAGCAGCAATGGACAGGAGCCCAGAGACAGAAGATGGAAGGGGGAGGGAGGGAATGTGAGTCTGCAGCAGGACACAGACAGAGGGAGGAGGGAGGCTATGGAGGCAATTGGCTGGCAGTGAGGTCAGGGGTCATTCTGGAATGACAGATGGATGAGACAGGGAAGGGCCCACTCCATATCAGACAAGTTGGAGTTTATGGAATATGGCTTTAGGAAGCTGGGAGAGGACATTGGAATCATAGAGTTAGGGGGCAGGACGAGCAGGAATTAGGGTTTCTGTGGTCAAGGGGCTGAAGTAGTGCAGAGACAATGTTGTTGAGATTGAAATAAGAGGCATACGTGATGGAGAGGATGTGGGGTTTGCAGCGCAGGTGCTGGACAGTCCTGAGGGAAGGAGGGCCATGTTTACTGGTCTCTTCTGGAGCATCCAGTGGGAAGGAGGTCCCTGTTTATTGGTGTCTATTGGAGGTTCCAGTGGAAAGAGGTCCATGTTTACTGGTTCTACGGGAAAGTGACCCATGTATACATCATCAAAGAGTCATAGAGGTTTACAGCATGGGACCAGGCCGTTCAGCTCAACTCATCCATGCCGACCAAGTATCCAAAACTGAACTAGTCCCATTTGCATGTGTTTGGCCCAATTCTCTCTAAATCCTTCCTATCCATGTTCCTGTAAAAATGTCCTTGAAATGTAGTAATTGTACTCACCTTTACGAATTCTTATGGCAGCTCATTACACATACACACTAACCTCTGTGTGAAAATGTTGCCTCTCAGTTTCCTACTAAATCTTTCCCCTCTCAACTTAAGCCTACTCCTTCTAGTACTGGACTCTCCTACCCTGGGGAAAAGACTTTGACTATTCACCTTATCTATGACCCTCATGATTCTACAACCTCTATAAGGTCACCCCTCAATCTCCTGCATTCCTTGGAAAAACATCTTGGCCTATTCATCCTCATCTTGTAATTCAAATCCTCCAATCTTGATAACATCCCTGTTAATCTTTCTTTTATTCAAACCACTGTCATAACTTCCTTCCTATACCAGGATGAGCAGAAATGTACTGTGTCCAAATGTGGCCTTCCCAATGCCTTGTACAGCTGTAACATGATGTCCCAGCTCCTGTACTCCCTGCTTTGACCAGTGAAGGTGAGCGTGCCAAATACGTTCTTCACCATCCTGTCTACCTGTGACACCACTTCCAAGGAACTATGTACCTGTACCCCTCAGTCTCTCTGTTCAACAACACTCCCCATTGCTCTACCATTAATTGTGTAATTCCTGCCCTGGTTTGTGTTACCAAAATGCAACTCCTTCCATTTATCGAAAATTCCATCTGGATTTGTTGACCCACTGGCCCAGTTGATCAATATGACATTGCACTCTTGCATAACCTTCTTCCCTGTCCACTATGCCAACAATTTTAACGTCAGCCACAAACTTACTGACCATTCCTTCTATTTTCTCATCCAAATTGTTCACATAAATGATGAACAACAGTGGATCCAGGATCGATTCTTGTGACAGACAGTTGGTCACTGGCCTCCAGTCTGAAGAACAACCCTCTCTCACCAGCCTCTGCCTCCTATCATCAGGCCAATTTTATGTCCAATTGGTGAGCTGTCCCTGGATCCTGTGTGATATAATCTTACTGAGCAGTCTACCATAGGGAACCTTGTATTAACTCCATGTAGACAGAGTGTACTACTCTATCTTTACCTATCTTCTTGCTTACTTCTTCAAAAATTAAACCATCTGCTCATCTCCATTGGAAGTTCCAATGATTAGGAGGCCCATATTAACTGATCTGGCTTGGAGGATCCAGTCAGAAAGAAATCCATGTTTACTGGTCTGTGTTGGAGGTTCCAGCAGGAAGGAGGTCCATGTTTACTGGTCTTTATTAGATGATCCAGTCCGAAAGAGGTACATGTTTACTGGTCTCCTTTGGAGAGTCCAGTCAGAAGGAGACCAATGTTTACTGGTCTCTAGTGGAGGCTCTTGCAGGAAGGAGGCCATGTTTACTGGACTCTGTAGGAGACTCCAGTGCATCATGGACTCCAAGGTGAGTGTGGGGTTCGGTTCCTTTCTGTTGTAACTGTGTAATGGTTCAACCCGCATCCCAGTAAATTACCCTGACTCAGAGACTGATCATGGAAAGGGAAAGAGAGGGGTAGGAGAGGGGAAGGGATTGGAAAATGTTGTGAATGGACAGGCTGGATCAGTGGGTCAGAGCCTGTGCTGTCCCCCCAGCTCACACTGATGGCCTGAGGATCTCCTCTCTCTGCTGGGCCTTCATGGAATGAGCTTTGTGTCCAAACCAGTCCCCAGTGAGAACAGGCCAAAAGCACAGAACTGCCCTTCCTTTGACAAGAATCTAGCCATCTTTCTGAGAGAGGCCAAATCCAGGTCAATGTGGAAAATGGGGCCTTACTCCAGGAGAAAACATGCTTCTGGGGTCAAGGGTTAACATCCATGAGTGGGGCAGAGAGAGGGAGATTCATCCTGAATTCAACTGCCACAACCTGGGACACTGTGAGAAAGAGAGAGAAGTGAGTCAGAGACAAAGGGTGAGTGTCTGTACGTGTGTGTGTGTGTGTGTGTGTGTGTGTGTGTGTGAGAGAGAGAGAGAGAGAGAGAGAGAGAGAAAGTGAGAGACATGAGTATGATTAGAAACAGAATGACAGAGGGGGAGGGAGTGCGACTGTAGATTGGGAATACAGAGAGGGAGGGAGTGAGACAGAGGGAGGTATGGAGAGGAGAGATAAACAGAGGATTTAAATTGAAGCGAGAGAGGGAAGGAGTTATGGAGACAGTGAGTAAAAAATGAGGTCTGCAGATGCTGGAGAACAGCTGCAAATGTGTTGCTGGTCAAAGCACAGCAGGTTAGGCAGCATCTCAGGAATAGAGAGACGTTTCGAGCATAAGCCCTTCAACATTTGCAGCATGGAGACAGTGAGAGATGGAAAAATAAAGATTATGAGATGGAGTGAAAAAGCATGAGTGAATTGTGGAGAGTGGTTATGAAACAGAGTGAGAGAGAGAGAGAACATGAAAGAGATTAACAGTAGGAGAGAGAGGGATAGAGAGAAAGAAGTGGCAGATGTGAGACAGAGAGAGAGAGGTGGATAGGTCCTGGTCACCACATTCTGAGAAGGATGTGATTGTACTTGAGAGGGTGCAGAGATTTACCAAGATGCTGCCTGGGATGGAGGGTCAGCTGTGGGGAAATCTTGGAAAGGTTGGGATTGTTTCCTTGGAGCAGTGAAGGCTGAGAGGGGACATGATAGAGGGGGATAAGATTATTTGGGGCAGTGATAGCGTGGGTAAGAAGGCACTTTATATATCAGTAAAGGACTCAATAACCTGTGTCCCAGGTAACACAGACATGGACACATAGAAACTCGGAACTGGAGACGGCCTTTTGGCCCTTTGAGTCTGCTCTGTCATTCATTATGATCATGGCTGATCCTCCATCTCAAAACCATATTCCTGCTTTCTCACCATTCCCTTCATGCTGTTAAAATGCAAAACAATTATCTTTCTTTTTCTTGAATTTATTCAGTTCCTTGGGTTCCACAGTTGTCCTACCCTTTGAGTGAAGAAATATTTCCTCATCTCAGTCCAAAATGGTCTACCCTGTATCCCCCTGAGACTGGGTCCCCTGATTCCAGACTTCCCAACCAGGAGAAACCTCCTCCCTGCCCAGCCCTGTTAGAATTTTATACATTTCAATCAGATTCCCTCTCATCCTTCTAAAATTGAGTGAGTCCAGGCCCAGTCAAATTGGAGTGAGAGGAGAATTGAGAAGAAATGTTTTCACCCAGAGGGTGGTGGGAGTCTGGAACTCACTGCCTGAAAGGCTCGTTGAGTAACAAACTCTCGTGACATTGGAGCAGTATTTAGATATTCCCTTGTGTTGCTGTAACCTCCAGGGTAACGGGCCAAGAGCTGGAGGATGGGATTAGTGTCATCAGATCGCTGTTTACTCACATTGGCGTCATTCAATGTTGTTCACATCAATGATTCTCTGAGAGAGAGAGAGAGAGAGAGACAGATAGAGAGAAGAGGAAGTGTGAGGGGCTGACGTGGCTCTCTCTGCCTGATGCCATTTACATACTGAGGAACACCCAGTCAGGCTCTCTCAGGCTGCAGCTTTATAAAGCAGAGCCCAGTGAAGGGAGAGTTTATCAGGAACCAGGCACAGGGACAGGAGCACACACCATGATTTCACACATCCAGCTGATCTGGCCCCTGACATTCTGTGTCGCAGGTACAAATCTCTCTCCTTCCACCTTGAATCTTTAGCTGCTCTCCATTTCACTCCAATTCCACTGACTTGTGATTGAAGGGAAAATGCTGAAACCAGAGGAATGCTCAGAGTCTCCAAAAATCTCTCATTTGACCGGCTCTTTCTGTGACAGTTCTGACTTCACTGTGTTTCTCTCTGACCCCTCAGGTATCAGTGGGGACATCATCATGACCCAGCCTCCCCCGGTGCTGTCAGTGGGACTGGGCCAGACTGCAACCACCACCTGTATGACCAGTCAAAGCATTAGCAGCAACCTTGCTTGGTACCAGCAGCGAGAAGGTCAGAAACCCTCTCTCCTGATCTATGATGCAGCAACTCGATTCACAGGAGTCTCGGATCGATTCACCGGCAGTGGATCAGGGACCAGTTTCACCCTGACAATCAGCAACGTTCAGAATGAAGATGTCGCTGAATATTACTGTCAGCAGTATAGTAGCAGCCTTTACAGTGATACAGAGCCATACAAAAATCTCAACACGCACAACACCACCTTCTGTACTGACACATCCAACAGTTATATGAAATGTATAATAATGGACAGACAGTTCCACCTCCTGCACTGACACATCCACAGTTATATATAAAGTAAATTGAGCAAATTACCCCATGCTGGGATTGTCACTGTCCACTCCACACTCCCGTCTATGTTGTGTCCACCGCTCACGGAAGGCCTCAAGTTTCCCTCTTACACTCCATGGCCGCATGTGAAGAACAGCTGCAAGATTTAACAATGAAAACTAAATTTCACAAACCCCCGAGAGTAGCTGGACACAACCCAGGGAGACAGAGAGAGAAAGACACATGAATGAGGGAGAGACAGAGAGGGGTAGGGAGTGAATGAGATTGACCAAGAATAGACAGAGACAGAGAGAGACAGGGAGAGGTTGAGAGTGACGGAGGAAACAGAGAGCAGAGGTTTTTGTACAGCCTCTGCACTGGGAGCTCTCACATATTCGGTAAAGGAACCAAACTCAGACTGAGCAAGTAAACCTCAATTGTCCGTTATTAACACTGTCAATACTGAAATACACTTTCTAAAACACAAATGCTGAATTGTTGAAGGTGTTAGTGGGGAGCTGCAGTGAATGAAATGGTTGATTGAGGAGCACTGTGGCGAACAGGGTGTCCAGCTGTACTTCTTTAGTTCCATTGCCCCGCTTAAGCAGCAAGACAGAAGTCAGTAAGTTTTACTCACTGTGTGGAGGAGCTCTGTCCATTTTCAGCCTGTGGTCCAATTCCTGCAGCATGGAGTGAAATCAGTGAGTAGCCTCCTGCCAGTCTCAGTGTGACAGACTCAGGGCAGAGTTTGATGTGAGCTCTGGCTCCTTGTCCCAGTCTCTGATCTCACTGACCTCAGCAGCAGCAGCAGCAGCAGCAGCAGCAGCAGCAGCACAGTGAGACACTGAGCTCCCACCTCCCCCAGCTTTAACTCTGCTCAATCACACAATCACAGAATTGTTACAGTGCACAAGGTGTCCATTCTGTCTTGACCGGCTCTCTGAATGAGCAATTCTCGGAGTGTCATTCTCCTGCCTTCTCCCTGTCACCCTGCACATTGCTCCTTTTCAAATAACAGTCAAATTCCCTTCGGAATGTTTTAATTGAAGCTGCCTCCACCACACTCTCAGGCAGTGCACTCCACACCTTAACCACTCACTGGCCAAAAATGTTGTTCCCCATCTCACCTTTGTTCCTTTTCCCAATTGCTTTCAATCTGTGGTCTCTTGGTCTGAATCCTTTCTCACTTGAGAACATTTTCTCCCTATTTACTCTCTCCAGGCCCTTCCTGATTTTGAATTCCTCGAACAAATCTCCTCTCAGCCTTCTCCAAAGAAGACAGTCCCAAATTCTCCGATCAAACTTCATAACTGATGTTCCTCATCCCTGGAATGATCTTTGGGAACAATTTTTGCCATCGCTACAAAACATTTGCCTCCTTCCAGAATTCTTCACATTATCTATGTCCCTCATGATTTTCCAAACCTCTACAAGGTCACTCCTCAGAACCTTCCGCTTCAGGGTAAGAAGTCTCAGCTTTTCCAGCCGCTCATAGTCATGGAGTCATACAGCGTGGAAACAGACATTTCAGTCCAACTTGTCCATGCTAACCAAATATCCTAAACTGACCTCATCCCATTTGCCAGCATTTGGCTTACATCTCTCGAAACCCAACCTATCCATGTACCCATACCAATGTGTTTTAAGTGCTGTAACTGTATCTGCCTCCAACGTTTTCTCTGGCAGCTCAATCCAGACACGCACCACCCTCTGTGTGACAAGTTACCCCTCAGGTCCCTTTTGAATCTTTTGCCTCTCACCTTAAACTTATGTCCTCTTGTTTTGGAATCCCTTTCCCATGGAAAAGACCTTGGATATACACCCAGTCCATGCCCCTCATGGTTTTATAAACACCTATAACGTCACCCCGAGGCCTTAGATGCTGCAGGGAATATAGCCCCAGTTTCTTCAGCCTTTCTCTGTCGCTCAAACCCTCCAAATCCTGGCCACATCCTTGTAAATATTTTCTGCAGCTTTTTAAGTTTAACAACATCCTTCCTATCTCAGGATGATCAGGATTGTTCACATTATTCCCAAAGTGGCCTCGCCAATCTCCTGCACTGCTGCAACATGATGTTCCAACTCCAGTACTCAATGCAGTGATGAACAAAAGCAAGCAAACCAAACACCTTTTTCATCACCCTGTCTACCTGTGACCCCACTTTCAAGGAATAAGGTACCTGCATCTTCACCCCTAGGTCTGTTATTCAGTAACAATCCACAGGGCCCTCCCATTAACTGTATAACTCCTGCCCTGGTTTGCCTTTCCAAAATGCAACATCTCATATTTATCTAAACTGAACTCCATTTGCCACTCTTCTGCCCATTGTCCCATCTGATCAAGGTCCCGCTGTACCCTGAGATAATCTTCTTCACAATCCACTGTCCCACTAATTTTGGTGTCATTTACAAACTTACCGTAACTCCTACATTCACATCCAAATCATTTCTTTAAATGATGTAAAGCATTTGTGGACTCAGCACCAATCCTTGTGGCACACAGCTATTCACAGATCTCCAGTCTGAAAAGCAACCTTTTATCACCACTCTCTGTCTCCTATCTTCAAGCCAATTTTTTTGACTCCAATGGCTCGCCCCCCCTGGACCCCATGTGGTCTAACCTCACTAACCAGTCTATCATGTGGAACCTTGTCAAACACTTTACTCTGAAGCCCATATTGACAATGTCTACTGTTCTGTCTTCATCAATCCTTTTTGTCACCTCCTGAATCAAATTCATGAGACGTGATTTCCTATGCACAAAGCCACACTGATTATCCAAACGGTGTAAATCCTGTCCCACAGAATCCACTCCAACATCTTACCCAGCACTGACATCAGGCTCACTGGTCTATAGTTCCCTCACTTTTCCTTACAGCCATTCTGAAATAATGGCATAATCTTAGCCAACCTCTCTGTTTCTCCAGTACCTTATCCATGGTTGCCGATGATACTTATATCTCAGCAAGGGTCCCAAAAATCTCTTCCCCAGTTTGCCACAATGATCAGGTCCTCGAGTTTATCTACCTCTATGTGTTTTAAGATCTTTAGCGTCTCCTCATTTATATGTGTTCTCTTTTCAAGACATCACTATTTTGCCAAATTCCTTAAATTTCCCCACAATATATACTGACCTAAAATATTTGTTCAGGATCTCACCCATCTCTTGTGTCTTACCAAAATACAGCACTCACCTTTATCTGAATTAAACTCCATCTGCCATTCCTCAGTCCACTGGCCCAGTTGGTCAAGATTCCATTGTATTCTTAGACAACCTTCTTCACTGCCAATGATTAGATTAGATTCTCCACAGCTTGGAAACAGGCCCTTCGGCCCTACAAGTTCATACTGATCCTCCGAAGAGTAACCCACCCAGACCCACTTCCCTCTCAGTAATGCATAGAACACTATGGACAATTTAGCCTGGCCAATTCACCTGACCTGCACATCTTTGGACTGTGGGAGGAAGCCAGAGCACCCGGAGGAAAAACACGCAGACACAGGGAGAATGTGCAAACTCCACACAGACAGTCACCCAGACTGGAATCGAACCTGGGACCCTGGTACTATGAAGCTGCAGTGCTAACCACTGAGCCAACATGCTGACCCGACCCCCCCTCCTCCCCCCCACACCCACAAACCCGAGCCACCGCTAAGCCACCAATGCCACCAGAAAATTCACCAAAACACACTCTTGCCACTCTGGTCACTATATTCAGAAATTAAAGACACCCCCCCCCGCCCATTTATAACGGCTCTATCATATTTGCAGATCTCTGTAAATTCCTAGCATTTGTTATCCTCCACATTCTTCCCATTGGGTGGTGAGTTATTGTCTGTTCTGAGGATTCTGTGGTCCTTGGTGTTCCTCTCTGATATTAGCCCCTGGCTCCCACAGCCCTGCCAAGTTAGTTTAAACCCTCTCTACCAGTAGTAAACCACCTCACAAAAATCTAAAGCCCTCCCTCATGGATCCTCTTTCCAACCCAGCAATCACCTGTGTTCACCTCCTGATTCTATTCTCACTTGTGTGGGGTGCTGCAAATGTGTTGCTGGAAAAGCGCAGCAGGTCAGGCAGCATCCAAGGAGCAGGAGAGTCGACTTTTCGGGTCTGAGCCCTTCTTCACTTGCGTGGGGCACTGGGAGTAATCTGGAGATTCCTACTTTTGAGTTCCTTCTACTAATTAGCAGCAGGAACTTAAAAGTAGGAAGCTCCACATTACTTAAAAGTAGGAAGCTCCAAAACTTCTGACTGCAGGACCACATCCCTTTTCTCCCTCTGTCACTGGGACTGATGTGGACCACGACTGCTGCCTGTTCCCCCTCTCCCCTCAGGGTGCTCTGCAGCCGCTCAGTGATATCCTTGACCCTGGCACCAGGGAGACAACACACCATCCTGGATTCCCATCTGCAGCTGCAGAAACACCTATCGACTGCCTTCAATCTCGAATCTCCTCTCACTATCACTCTTCCAGTCTTCCTTGTGCCCCCCTGTACAGCTGAGCCCCCCGTGGTGCCATGGACCTGGCTCTGGCTGCACTCCCCAGATGAACCATCATTCTCATCAGGATTCTGAACTGAATCCTGGTTGGAGAGTAGGATGTCTGGGGACTCCTATACTAGCTGCCTGGTCCTTTTGGACTGTCTGCTGCTCCCCCATTCCCTCTCTCCCTGCATACTCTGAAACTGCAGAGTGACCACATCTAGAAACGTGCTCTCCACGGAGCTCTCAGCCTCACGGATGCTCCGCACTGACACCAGCTGCTGCTCAAGCTCCGAAACCCGGAGCTCCAACTGCTGTCACTGACCTCACTTCCTGTACTCATGGTATTCCAGGAGCTGGAAACATTCTGAAGTTCCCACATGGATGCACGCTCTCTCCACTCTTGGATTATCTCTTTGCAAAGTTGCGATGACAAACAGCTACATCAGGGCTCAGAGTCCAGTGTTCAGGGGGTTCAGTGTTCCAGGGTTTTGGAGAAACTCTCCAGAAGACTTTAAGAAATAGGAGCTGAAATCAGCCATTCAGCCCATTGAATCTGCTCTGCCATTTGATCTTGGCAGATATGCTTCTCACCCCCATGCTCCTGCCTACTCCACAGGAACTTTCCATCCCCTTAACAATCACGAACCTATCTATCTCTGTCTTAAATACACTCAGTGACTTGGCCTCCACTGCCCCCTGTAACAATGAGTTCCACAGATTCACCACCCTCCGGCTGAAGAAATTCCTCCTCATCTCAGCTTGAAAGGGTCAGCCCTTCAATCTGAGGCTGCGCTTTGGTTACCTCGTCTCTCCTGTTTTCGGAAACATCTTCTCCACATCCACTCTATCCAGGTCTATCTGTATTCTGCAAATTTCAATAAGATCCCTCCTCATCCTTCTAAACTCCATTGAGTACAGACCCAGAGTCCTTAACCATGCCTCATATGACAAGCCCTCCATCCTCAGGATCATTCTTGAAAACCCCTCCAATGCCAGCACATCGGTTCATAGAATATGGGTACCAAATCTGTTCACAATATTCCAAATTCAGTCTGATCAGAGCCTTACACAGCCTCAGCAGTACATCTCTGCCTTTGTATTCTGGCCCTATTGAAACGAATGCTGATATTTCATTTACCTTCCCAAGCACAAACTGCACCTGCCTGTTCACCTTAAGAAAATCCTGAATGAGGTTTGTGCTTTAGATTTCCAAAGGCTTTCCTCATTTAGAAAATACCTCCACACCCTGACTCCATTGATTCCTGAAAGATCATCAAAAATGTCCCCACAATCTCCTCGGTGATCTCCTTCAGAAAACACTGATGTAATTCATCTAGTCTGGGTGAGTTATCCACACTCAGACATTTCAGCTTCCCCACTACCTCCTCCTTAGTAATGGCCACTGCTCTCACCTCTGTCCCCTGACAGTCTTGAAGTACTGGGACACTGCTGGTGTTTTCCATTGTGCAGACTGATGTAATGTATGTATTCAATTCCTCTGCTTTTTCTTCATTTCCTATTATTCTTTTTCCAATGTCTATTTCTGCCTCCCTCTTCGTTTTTATATATCTGATGAAACTCTTGCAATCTTCTTTTGTATTACTGGCTCGCTTTCCCCCACATTTCACCTTCGGTACCCTGAATGTTTTGTTTTTAGTTATCCTCTACAGGTTTTTAAAGACTTCCTAATCCTCTGGCTTCCCACTATGTTCCACCACATTTTTTTTTTTTGGTTTTATGCTGTCCTTGACCTCCCTCATCAGCCATGGTTACATTGTCCTCCCCTTGGTGTGTTTCTTCTTTTTTGGGATGAATTCCTACTCTACTTCCTGAATTACCCCCAGAAACTCTGCTGTTTGCTGCCACACCATCTTACCTGCTCGGCTCCCCTTCCAACCAACTCTGGCCAGCTCCTTCCTCACGCCTTTGTCGTTCCCTTTACTCAATTGAAATACTGTTCCACCTGATTACAGCTTCTCCCTCTCAAACTACAGGGGGAATTCTATTGTATTATGGTCACTTATCCAGAGGGACACTTTCATCTTCAGCTCACTCATCAAATTTGCCTCATTACACATCACTGAATCCAAAACTGCCTGTTCCAAACCACAAGCTGTTTCAAAAACCATCTCATAGACATTCCATGAAATCCTTTCTTTGAGAAGCGCTACCCAGTCCACCTTTTCATTGAAGTCTGCCCTGACATTTTGTTAAGACTTTTCTGTCTCCTGATTGATTTCCTTCCCCACACCCTGATTACGGCTTGGAAACCTGAACATAACTTGCATCAGATTCTTTATTTCTTACGGTTCCTCAACTCTCCCCCCACAGATTCTACACCTTCTGACTGTATCTTTCTTGGTATTGATTTAAAGTCATTTCTTACTAACAAGGCAACTCTTGTCCCTCTGCCCATCAGCCTGTCCTTTTGATAGGACATGTATCCTTGGATATTTACTTCCTAGCCCGGATCCCCTTACAGCCATGTCTCTGTGATACCCACAACATTGTACCTGCCAGTTTCAATCCGCACTACAAGCTTATTGTGTATATCTTGTGCATTTAAGTACAACACCCTCAGTCCTGCATTGACTGCCCTCCTTCTCATCATTGTTCCTCTTATCTGCTGTGCTTGACATTTGATTCCTGATCCCTTCCATGCTCTCAGTCTTATTACATCTTCCAGAATCTTTGCTGACCTCTCCTGAGCCCTCCTCCACTTTAACTAGTTTAAATTTCTTGGAAACTCAATTTACCTCGATTTGGGACATCACTTTGTCTCCCTTACTCGGAATGCTTCATGCATTTAGACACAAAGTCTTTAAGTTTGATCTATTATTGATTTTTCCTGCACTTTTATGGTTCCTTTGATATTCAAAAATTCCGTCCCTTCCTTTCATTTTTTGGTAACAATCAATCCCATCACTAACCAGCAATCCTACCTTCTCCTTTACCTTCCATTTTCTCATTTTCCATCCAACTGAACCAAATTATTTTCTCTTTGGGTTGAGTTCAGGCCAATATTTATCCTTGAACCAAAGTCATGAAGAATGCTCTTTGATCTCATTGCTTCCAGTGGGATCTTGCTGTGTAGAAATTGGCTGTCCCTTTCCTGAAATTGCAAAATTCACTGGTTTTGAAACAAAATGTAAATATTTTGAGAGAGCTTGAGGTGCTGAGGGCTTGATTGAAACACAATTAGAGTCAGAGAGATGTACAGCACAGAAACAGACTCTTCGATCTGACTCATCCATGTCAACCACAGAGACATAGAGTCATAGAATCAGAGAGATGTACAGCACAGAAATAGACCCACCTGTGTAACTTGGAAATGCCGACCAGATAACCTAAATTAATCTAGTCCCATTTGTCAGCATTTGGCCCATATCCTCCTAAACCCTTCCTACTGATATACTCACCCAAATGCCTTTTAAATGTTATCATACCAGCCTCCACCACTTCCTCTGGCAGCTCATTCCAAAAATGTACCACCCTCGGCAGGAATAAGTTATGCCTTAGTTCCCATTTAAATCATTCTCCTGATACTTTCCACCTATGCCCTCTAGTTCTGGACTCCTTCACTCTGGCCAAAATATCTTCTTGTTTCACTTGATCAATGCCCCTCATTATGTTAGAAACCTCTATATGGACACCCCTCTGCCTCCAGCGATCCAAGGAAAATAGCCTCAGCCTATTCAGCCTCACCAGATCGCACAAACCCTCCAACTTGGCAACATCCTTGGAAATCTTTTCTGAACCATTCTAAGGTTACCAACATTTTTCCTACAGCAGGGAGGCCAGAATTCCACACAGTATTCCAAAAGGGGCCAAACTAATGTCCTGTACAGGTGCAACAGCTCCCAACTCCAATACTCAATGCATTGCCCAATAAAGGAAAGCATACCAAATGACTTTGTCACCCCCCTACCTACCTGCAACTCCACTTTCAAGGAACTAATCTTTTTTGGGATGAACTGGGTGTCTTTCAGTTGTGCTTTTTCTAATCACCCTGCTCAGAAACAAACTTCTTGCTTTCACTCGCAACTAAAAATAAGATAAAGGAGGTGAAGATTTAATGGTACTATTGCTGAGCTGTTCATCCAGAGATCCAGATTAATGTTCTGGGGGCCAGGGTTAGAATCCTGTCACAGCAGATGGTGGAATGTGAATTCAATAAAAAAATCTGCAATTAAGTGTCGAATGATGACCATGAAACAATTATTGATTGTCAGGAAAAGCCATCTGATTCCCTGATGTCCTTTAGGGAAGGAAACTGCCATCCTTACCATGTGACTCCAGACCCACAGCGATGTGGTTGACTCTAAACTGCCCTCTGGGTGATTAGGGATGGGCAATGAATGCTGATCCTAGCAGTGACACTCACATCCCAAGATGCAATTTGAACAATGCCTGTTCTTTACTGGGGTTTGTTAGGTATTGGTTACAAATGTTCAAACGGATTATTTTGCCAGTGAATGTTCAGAGAGTTAAAATCCCTTTGAATAACAGGGATTAAAATTGTTTCTCTTGTCTTTCAGGCCGTGAGAACTCTCAGCCCAAGCTGACCCTGCTGCCCCCCTCCCCGGAGCAGGTCAATGCCAAGGGCACTGTCACCCTGGTGTGCCTTGCCAATCACTTCTATCCCGATGAGCTGGAGGTGCAGTGGAAGAAGGATGGTGAAGTCATTTCGGACGGGGTTCAGACCAGTAACTACCTGCGAGCTTCGGACAGCACCTACAGTGTCAGCAGCCTGCTGACCCTCTCTGGGTCTGACTGGGAGTCCGACGCTCGCTTCTCCTGTGCCCTCACTCACGTGACCCTCCCCTCTCACCTCAGCAAGAGCATCAGGAGATCAGAATGTGTGTAGGGTGTTCAAGACAGTCCACAGAGGAGACACAACTTTAAATAGAACAGGGCTGAGCTGGCAGGACAAAGGTCATCGTCAGCACTGAATTTCACCTCTCTTCCTTCTCAGGACTGGTTAGAGACATTTCCGAGGTTCAGGGGTTAAGGCAGGTTCATTGGGACACTGTAGATAGAGCTTTACGCTGTGTCAAACCCCATGCTGTCCCTGTTCTGGGAAAGTTTGATGGGGACAGAGTTGACTTGTGATGCCAAGTAAAATCTTTTGAAGTTGCTGAAGACTGTCAGCTGTACAAAACAATGTGAACCTCAGAATTCTCTGCCTCAGTAAACCAGATCTCCTTCCTGCTCAGCCACCAGTTCCAATTTAAGGTTTTGTCACTGTTTGAATTTACAGGATTCTCATGTTATTGAGAAATCCTCCACAAGTGTTTTCCTCAAGCTCCATTGTGGCTGTGAATTTGAGCAGCTTCCTCTGTCTGGGCTGTTAATTGCAGTCTGTTTTCTGTCAATGCCAATCTGGAAAGGGGAATAAAGATGAAGAAGATTCAGTCTCTGTCTCTGTGTGCTTTGAAGATTGGCTACTCCATTCAGATGATTGGCTGCATTTCAGCATGGCATTGTCACAATTGGCTATTCGCCTGTCAATCAATGACACATCCATTGTAGAGGATACTGACAGCCAATCATCAATCACTTTCAAATGATCCCTTTGATCTGGAATCATTGGAGGTTACAAGATTCCAAACAGATTTCCATTAATGACTACCTGGACCATCTCTGACACCACCCTCCCCTTCCTGGACCACTCCATCTCCATTAATGATGACCGACTTGACACTGACATTTTTTACATAACCCACCGACACCGAGGATTCCACCTCTTCCCAACCTACCTCTTGTAAAAATGCCATCCCGTATTCCCAATTCCTCCGCCTCTGCCATTTTGCTCCCAGTAGGACCAGTTCCACCACAGAACACACCAGATGGCCTCCTTCTTTAGAGATCGCAATTAATTCCCACATGGTCAAAGATGTGCTCCAACACATCTTGTCCACATCCCACCCCTCTGCCCTCAAACCCCACCCCTCCAACTGTAACAAGGACAGAATCCCCTGGTGCTCACCTTCCACCCTACCAACTTTCGCATTAACCACATCAACCGACGACATTTCCGCCAACTCCAAACGGACTCCACCACCAGGGATATATTTCCCTCCCCACCCATTCCTGCTTTCCGCAAAGACCGTTCCTCCGTGACTACCTGGTCAGGTCCACATACCCCGACAACCCACCCTCCCTTCCTGGCACCCTCCCCTGCCACCGCATGAATTGCAAAACCTCTGCCCACACCTCCTCCCTCATCTCCATCTAAGGCCCCAAAAGAGCCTTTCACATCCATCAAATTGTTACCAGCACATCCACCAATATTATTTATTGTATCCATTGCACCCGATGCAGTCTCCTCTATATTGGGGAGACTGGACGCCTCCTTGCAGAGTGCTTTAGGGAACATCTCAGGGACAATCACACCAATCTTCCCCACTGCTCTGTGGCCCAACATTTCAACTCCCCCTCCCACTCTGCCGAGGACAGGCAGGTCCTGGGCTTCCTCCACAGCCGCTCCCTCACCACCCGACGCCTGGAGGAAGAACGCCTCATCTTCTGCCTCAGAACACTTCAATCCCACGGAATCAATGTGGATTTCACCAGCTTCCTCATTTCCCCTTCCCCTACCTCACCCCAGCTCCAACCTTCCAGCCTCAGCACCATCCTCATGGCCTGTCCTACTTGCTTATCTTCCTTTCCACCTTTCCACTCCACCCTCCTCTCTGACCTACCACCTGCATTCACCTATTGTACTCTTTGCAACCTTTCCCCACCCTCCTCTCTGACCTATCACCTCCATCCCCGCACCCATTCACCTATTGTACTCTATGCTACTTTCTCCCCAACCCCCTCTCATTTATCTCTCCACTCTGCAGGCACCCTGCTTCTATTCCTGATGAAAGGCTTTTGCCCAAAATGTTGATTTTCCTGCTTCTCGGATGCAGCCTGACCTGCTGTGCTTTTCCAGCACCACTCTGATCTAGACTCTGGTTTCCAGCATCTGCGGACCTTGTTTTTAACCTAGAAACAGAAAGTTGTGAGGACTCAATAATTACAATCTTAGGAACTCCCTCTTCACTCTGTGGTCCAGGCCTCAGGTGCTGGGATTGCACTCTGCACTCTTTGCTGCATGCTGGGTTGTTCCTGAAGTGATCTTAGGCCAATCACTGACACTGCAGGTTGCATGTCCCTCTGAGTGCGAGTATACTACATAATGCTGGCTGTAGGTATCACTCTGAGTGTGGGTGTGTTATTTAGAGAGACACCTACAGGCAGCATGGAGTGTGAGCATGTTACTCAGTGTTGCCTGACTCTCAGTGTTGCCTGTACGTGTGTGTGTGTGTGTGTGTGTGTTATTCTGCATTGGCTGTAGGCAGTGCAATGATTTGGAGATGCTGGTGTTGGACTGGGGTGTACAAAGTTAAAAATCACACTTATAGTCCAACAGGTTTAATTGGAAGCACACTAGCTTTTGACGCTGCTTCATCAAGGGAGTGTCCTCCACAACCACCTGATGAAGTGGCGCTCCGAAAGCGAGTGTGCTTTTAATTAAACCTGTGGGACTATAACCTGATGTTGTGTGATTTTTAACTTTGTATCTCAATGAGTGTGAGTATGTTACTCTGTGCTGCCTGTCGGTGTCTCTGAGATATTTGTCTCTGAGGTATTTGTCTCCGAGTGATGGGGAGAGAATGGGTTTTGTGATGGGGATTGAAGATTAGGCTTTAATGTTGTCAAATTTCGGATGAAAAACAACTCAGTCTGAGATGGCAGCTCATTGAGGTGGCCAAGGTTAAAATCACACAACACCAGGTTATAGGCCAACAGGTTTCTTTGGAAGTACAAGCTTTCAGAGCACTGCTCCTTCATCAGGCAGCTAGTGGGGCAGGATCATAGTTCACAGAATTTACAGTGAAATTGAGATGGCAGCTGAGAAAGGTGAATACTGAGAGTGTATTCTCAGTAAGGGAGGGATTTCAGATGCAGTGCACACTGTGCTCCCTAATGTGCTCCCCAATTACAAGGGGATTTTCTGGAGCTGGGATCATTGCAGTAGTGGCTGTCTGCTCAGCCAATGCTGACTAGCCATAGTCGTATTTCAATGGTCAATTAGCTCTAAACTAGATGCAGTAATATTACCTTACAGGGAGGAGAGCAGTGAGTGAGGTTGAATTCTTGCAGCCCCAAGAGGGATTGCAGTGGATTAATGAAGGGTGCTACCACCATGAAGGTGCCACCTTCACTCCCCCTGCTTCAGCTGTTGTGACCCTCGGGTTAAACACACCACCAGTCATCTCTGTCTGTAATGAGCAAGTGGGACGATGCTCCTCTGGGATGATGTCCACTTTCCTGGTGCTGGAGGGAAGGAGAAAGTGAAGACTTCAGATGGTGGAGATCAGAGTCAAGGGTGTGTTGCTGGGAAACCGCAGCAGGTCAGGCAGCATCCAAGGAGCAGGATAATCAATGCTTTGGGCATAAGCTCTTCATTAGGAATGGAAGGAAGGCCAACCTCTCCCAAAGGCAGCACAAGCTGGATCAAAGGGGCATCAAGAGTAAGCATGGGGAGGTTGAGGGTGACAGAAGGAGGGGGTTGGTTGGCAGTTTGTTATTCAGAGTCAGGTCCCAGAGTATCCTTCTGACACTCCCCTTTTTATCTGTCAGCCGGGGCTCCCTGATTGGACAAAGTTAACAGCCCATCAAGGAACTTATATTTTATTGAAAAAAACATTTATCGAACAAGGAGCACAAGAGCTAAACGAGACAAGACAAAATTAATGGTTTCATTACGAACATCATAAATGAGATTTGGGAAATAAGATGTTCATTCTGGGTGATGGGAATCTGGAATGGACTGTCACAGACTCCACAGACTGTCACAGTGAGGAAAAAGGCCATTTGGCCCAACAAGCCAACACCAACCCTCTGAAGACAGACTCCCTGAGACACATTCCCCTACCCTTTTACTCAACATCTCCCCTGACTGACAGATTCTTGATCACTGTGGCAATTTTAGAATGGCTAATTCACCTAACATGTTCATCTTTGGATTGTGGGAGGGAACTGGAGCACACGGAAGAAACCCACACAGACACAGGGGGAGCGTGCAAACTTCACAAAGACAGTCACCTCGGGCTGGAATCGAACCCAGGTCCTTGGTGCTGTGAGGCAGCAGTGCAAACCACTGAGCTACCATTCTGCACATAAAGAACTGGAGCTTATGTTAACTCAGTGAGCCTGACCTGAAATGAATTATAAACACACAACCCTCTGTCAGGGAAGGTAGTGGAGGCCGGAAACCTTACAATATTTAAATATCATAACATGCAAAGATTTGGGATAAGTGCAGGAAATTGGGATTAGAGTGCCTTTAATAGTAGTTATGTCAGTGCAGACCCAATGGGCCAAAGGGCCTTTTCTGTGCTGTATCAATCTATGCTCCATGCTGAGAGGGCAGTGCAGGTTAATGGTGACTAGGTTAGAGAGTTCCAAGATGGCAAATCAATGATCAAGGGTCAGAGGAAATGCCTCAATCTTCAGTGAAGGCCCAAATAAGTGCTTGGGAGGAGGGTCAAGGCTAATGGAGGCACGGTCAATGGAGACTGAGCGAGAGCACAGGGTGCTGCCTGGCATCTCCAGGGGTTGTAGTGAGGCATGTGGGAACAAGAGGGGAGTGTGTAGGAAGGAAGTGCAGTTCCAGTTGAAATGCGATCTTTGCCAGCAACAGCATGACCTTCAGCACCAGGGGGTGTCCCTGACTGCGTCAGGCTCACTGGCTGCTCTCTATGTGATTCCACACAGCCACCCATGTGGTCACCACGCAAGATCTGGCTCTTGTCTACACTACTGTCTACACCACCACCTGAAACTACCGTCTGGACCTTCTGTCTACAACACTATCTGCTCCCACCGTCTGTACCCACTGTCTGCACCCAGCATCCACAGCCACAGTCTTGGCCCTCTGTTTGCACCCACCATCTACACCCACTGTCTACACTGCTGTCTGCTCCCTCCATCTACACCTCCCATCTTTCTGCTGTTGTAAAATTGTATCCAATTATTCCATTGAGATTACTGCACCCGAAGCCTGAATTTTAGAACCGGCAATGATTGTCTTTTAGCCCTGACCTACAAAGTCTGTGTTCCATGTAATGGAAAATTAACAAAATTAACATTTACTCTGAAATCTAAAAGACAGTACTTGACTAAAATTAAAACTTTCTGACACTTTGCTGAAGTATGCAGTTGAAGGACAGATTCTCCCTGAGGAACTTTGTAAACATTTAACAAGAGAAAAATATAAGAACAGTCTATCCACAACAAGGGAATGAAAAGAAAAACAACTCAAATCTTCACAGTCTTTGTCCTTGAGAGTGTGATAAGAAACAGGATAAGGCGAATATCTGAATTATGCTCAGGCCCCTTGCACAAGGCATTTTGTCAAGTACATGTGGTCCCCCTGCAATACAAATAAAAATAAAGCTCTTTTTGGTTGCTCTTGCTAATAGTTGAGTTGAGTTGATTTAATTTCCACGACATTCCACAATGGGCTGAGTAATATTAATGACTGAATGCTATTTGATTTCTGTGATGGCAGGACTGACGTATAAGGAGAGGTTGAGTTGGTGAGGATTGTGTTCACTGGAGTTTAAAACAGTTAAGGAAGGGAACCTTGGAGAAAGCTGTAAAATTGGAACAGGACGAGACAAGTCAAATGGAGTAAGGATGTTCCCAATAGTGGGGAAGTCCAGAACCAGGCTCATAGTTTAAGGTTAAGAGATAAACTCTACAGGACAGAGATGAGGAAAAATGTTTTCACCCAGAGAGTGGTGAGCCTGTGGAATTCTCTGTCACAGAAAGTTTTTGAGGCCAAAACATTATGTTTTCAAGGAGGTAGAGATAGCTCTTGAGGCTAAGGAACCAAGGCATACGGGGTAGGGAGGGATTACAGTAATGTGCTCCATGATCAGCCACAATCATATTGAGTGGCAGAGCAGGCTGGAGGGGCCGATGGCCTACTCCTGCTCCTATCCTCTATGTTTCTACATTGCGTAAAATAGATTGCCAGGTGGAGGGCACTCTGTCAGATGGGTAAGTATCCATTCACAGATAACACCCACACCATTCCCCTTCCATTTTAATTGGGCCCACTCCCTCTCTTCCTCTGTCTTTGTTATCTGACCAGTGACTACACCTCCCCTTCACCACCCCAGCAGGGAGCTGTGCTTATAACCCATCGTTTGTTTTAATTTGCTAACTGGGTGATGTGGCGGTGGGGCTTTCAAAAACAGGAAGCGCTGAATTCTTATCCCTCCTTGTGCTGATTTTGTTGTGTGCCTCCCTCAATATGGGCGACACAGCACTGCTGCCTCACAGAGCCAGGGAGCCAGATTCGACAGTCATACAGCCCAGAAATAGGCCCTTCGGCCCACCAAGTCTATGCCAACCACCACACACTAAACTACACTAATCCCATTTACCCGCAGTTGTCTGGAGCCTACTGTCTCCTGGAATTAAAATGCTCATCCAAATGTATTTTAAAGGTTGTGAGATTTTTAGCCTGCACCACCCTCTCAGGCAGCATGTTCCACATAGCTACCACAAGCTGGGGCAAAACATACTTTCACCTTAATCTTATGACCCCTGGTCTTAAACAGGTCTGGGTGAGGAGCGGAGGCTGCAGAACAGTGTGAGAGGTCAGGAGTGGAGAGAGGGAGAACAGTGTGAGGGTGAGGAATGGAGGCTGGAGCAGGAAGATGCTTGTGTTCTGGAAAGCAGCACAAATAGGGAAGAGATCCAAGATCTGGTGGGAATAGTCTCCATGCTTCCTAACAGTAGCTTTATGGTGGGAAAGAGAATAAATCAGGAGATAATAAGGGTCAGGAACAAAGGCTGCTCATTAATTACAAAGGAATAATTACAATTAATCGTCATGTCAATTATTTATAGTCAGATTTTTCTTTTTAATTCATTCACGGGATGAGGACATCACTGACTAGGACAGCATTTATTGCCCACCCCTAATTGCTCCAGACGGCAGTTAACAGTCATCCACATTGCTGTGGGATTGGATTCCCATGTAGGCCAGACCAGGGAAGGATGGCAGTTCCTTCCCTAAAGGACGTTAGTGAACCAGATGGGTTTTTTTGACAACCGACACGGATTCATGGACATCATTGGACTTTTAATTGCAGATTTTTTTTTTGTTCTTGAATTTAAATTCCCCCAACTGCCATGGTGGGATTTGAACCTGGGTCCCTGGAACTTCATCTGGGTCTCTGTGCATTAATCACAGAAGGTTAGTGTGTAGGTACAGCAAGTCATCAGGAAAGCTCATAGAACGTTATGGTGTATTGTGAGGGGAAACTGAATGCAAGGCTTCATTGCAACAAGCAAGATCCTGAGGGGCCTTGAGCGGGTGGATGTGGAAAGAATGTTTCCTCTTGTGGGAGAATCCAGAACTAGGGATCACAGTTTAAAATTAAGGGAGAGTCCATTCAAAACAGAGATTCAGAAACATGTTTTTCCTCTCAGAGTTGTCAGTCTTTGGAATTCCCTTCCTTTAAAGGCATGCAGAATCTTTAGATTTTTTAAGGCCGATGTGGATAGATTATTGATGACTGAAGGGATGGAACATTATCGGAGAATGTAGAGTTGAGATTAAAATCAGATCAACCACAATCTTATTGAATGGCCTACTTTTTTTCTTTGCCCATGTGTGCCTCATACACCTTCACACAATTGGAGATCGTCGTTTGTATTTTCTACCTGCAGATTAAGCTGCTTGTGTAATCGGTCTCATCTGCACAGTGTTTCCTCTGGTCTTCCACCGTGACATGTTAAAGATACTGGTCCTATAATCAATCCATTAACTCTCTGAGTTGGTTTACTTAAAACAATAAAACACATTACAAGTCATGAAACAAACATTTCAGCAAGCAATAATGGGCAACACAAAGCCTCAGTAATTAACACAACTGCCTCACAGCGCCAGGGACCCACATCAGGAGGTCTGTGTGGAGTCTGCACATTCTCCCTGTGTCTGTGTGGGCTTCCCCCGCGTGCTCTGGTTTCCTCCCACAGTCCAAAGATCTGCAGGCTGGTAAATTAGCCATGCTAAATTGTCCAGTGTACAGGGATGTGCAGGCTCGGTGGAGTAGCCATTGAAAAATACAGAGATAGGATAGGGGTCTAGGTGGAATGACCTTCAGAGGGGCAGTGTGGACTCAATGGGCTGAATGGCCTATTTCAACACAATAGGGATTCTGTGATACAAATGTAAGTTCCTTTTTTCCATTCTAGCCCTGAAGCATGCATGTGGTTCTGTCTCATATCCACTCAAGAGATGGCAACCCTTTGAAGACAGGAGCAGCCTCTATTCTTTTGGAAAGTACTTCTTCCACTCTGTGTCCTTCACAGCCTTGTAGACAGCAACAATGAGATCGGGAATTAACCCAAAGCTATAATCTTCTGGGCTCTTCATTAAACTGTGGAACCTGAAAAGTACAATTAATGTCGAAGTCAATGAAGATATTTCTCAGCAATCCCTAAATGCTGAGGTTTAGTACTCAGCAGGCCCCAGGAGTCAAAATAACTGAGTAGATCATTGCTCTGAATTGTTCATAAATTGCACCTTCACATTTCTGGAGGCTTTGATCAGAAAGGTTGCTTACTCCTCTCCAAAATACAGCTTAAAATCAGCTCAAACTCCCAACCATCCAGCTGAGAGCGGAGCCCTGTACAAACTGGAACCTGGTCAGTGGGAGCACTGTCACCTCCGTCTCAGAAGCTTTGGGGAGTCTGTTTTGATCATAGAGTCCTTCAGCACTGGAGGCTGTTCAGAGGATAATCCCCAGACTGATCCCAGGGATGAAAGTGCTGTCCCATGAGGAGCAATTAAAGAGCTTGGGCTTGTACTCACTGGAGTTCAAAAGAATGAGGAGGGATCTGATTGAGGGATAGAAAATGTGAAAGGGGATTGATAAGGAGGACGTTGAATAGATGCTCCCCCTTGTGGGACAGTCTGGAACAAGAGGTCATCGATATGGAGTGAGAGGAGGTCAGTTCAAAACTGAGATGAGGAGAAACTACTTCTCCCAGAGGGTTGTGAATCTGTGAAACTCAATGCCCCAGAGTGCAGTGGAGGCAGAATCAATCAACAGGTTCAAGAAAGATGTGTTTCTGATGAAAAGTGAGATAAAGAGCGATGGGGAGCAGGCAGGAGAGTGGAGTTGAGACCAGGATAAGATCAGCCATGGTCCTGTTAAATGGCGGAGCGGGCTCGAAGGGCTGAATTGCCTCCTCCCGCTCCTAATTCCGATGTTGAACACACAGTCAAGGCTGACACTGCAAAACTGAGGGAGCTGTTGTCTTTCAGGTGAGATACAAAACAGAGGTCCTGCCACAATATATCCAACTGTACTATCTCCCCCAGTGACAAGTGCTGGAATTTGAATTCAAATCACAAAGCAAGCCTCATTAATGGTGACCACGATAATGATCCCTGAATGCTGTCCAGCCTCAGCCTTACCCAGTCTGGACTTCATGTGACTCCAGCCCCACAGCAATCTGGTTAACTCTAAGGTGCCTTCTGAGAGGCCACAGCAAGGCCAGCAGTTCAAGGGCAATTAGTCTTGGGAAACAAATGCTGATCGATGCCAGTGACACCCACCTCCCAGAAAACAGAATGCAACAGAGATTGGTGTCAGCCAAAATTGTCAGATCAGACTCCCAATGAGATGGGGAGATGGTTAAAGATGTATTCAGCTCAGTACGGAACAGATCCCCACTTGTTAACACATCATTGTTGACAAAATAAGTGAGAGAAAACAGAAAACGAAAGGTGAGAACACTCACATGTGGGAATATCAGTGAAAATTCAGGCAACTGAAGGAAGATATGAAGAACTGCAAAGGAAGACAAAAAGGAAGCGAATTACAGAAAAGTGATGGAGAAAGAGACCTGCAAGGGGTCACAAGAATAATACAAATGTTTTACTCGAAAATTAGAAAACCAACGGGGCTCCAGTGCAAGGTGAGACCTTTAAAAACAAACTGGGAATTCCATGAATGACCCTAAGGGAATGGCTGATATGTACAATAATTAGTTGTGTCAGTCTTCATAGTCAATGAATGACATAATGCAGCTTATATTCCAGGGAGGTCCTGCCACAATTGAAGACTGGAATTTGCAAAACTTGATACATGCCAGAAAACAGCATTGGAAAGCGAGCAGCTCTATAGGCTGACAGATCTTCAGGACCTCAGGAATTTAAAGGGAGGGGGAGGGGGGAGAAGTTTCAGAGGCTTTTCCCATCAGGTTGCAAAGCAGCAACCACTCCTTTAGTTTGGAAAATATCCTGCTGTAACTCCACAGGTTCAAGAAAGATGAGAACGGGAACTGTAGAAATTATATTCTGGTCAATCTAACATCTCTTTTGAGGGTTCCATTGGAATCTATAATTAACCGCCGAGAGAATGAACATGTAGAGAATTGGAAATAGCCCACATAGATTTGTGATGGGTAGGTTCTGACTAATGAACCAAATGCATAAACTAAATAGTCGATAGGCCAGCAAGTTCAGAAGTACTCGATAATTTCCCACAAAAAAGTCTGCTGATCAAAGTCAAAAGCCATGGGATTGAAGATGAATGTTTGACTTGGTTCGGAGGCTGGTTTAGTGACAGACAACAGGGAAAGAAAGTGACATGTGGTGTTCCACAAGGATTCTGTGGTGAGACCTTAACTACTTACTGTATGTATGAATGAGAATCATAGTTCCACATTGACACAAAGACTGATGGAATAGTAAGCAGTGCAGATGGTCTTTTTGTTTAAAACTCACTCTGAGGACATCGGTGTTGCTATCTGGGCCAGCGTTTATTACACATTCTGTGTTGTCTTGTGAATCATGGAATCATCATACAGTGTAGAAGTTGGTCATTCAGCCCATCAAATCCACACCAACCCACCAAACAGCATCCCATCTGGACTGACTCCATTACTGTACTGCAGCATTTCCTATGGCCAACTCACCCAGCCAACACATCCCTCAACACTATGTGCAATTTAGCATGGCTAATCCACCTAACCAACATATCTATGGACTGTGTGGAAGAAGCCCACACAGACATGTTGAAAATATGCAACCTCCACACAGACAGTTGTCCCAGCGTGGATTTGAACCCAGGTCCCTGGTGCTGTGAGGTAGCAGCACAAACCATTGAGCCACCATTCTGCCTTTTGCAAGGTGGTGGTGAGCTGCCTTCTTGAACCGCTGCAGACAATCTGCTGTAGATAAACCCACAATGCTCTTCGGGAGGGAATTTCAGGATTTTCATCCAGTGACACTGGAGGAACAGTAATATATTTTCAAATCAAGATTCTATGTGGATTGGAGGGGAACCTGTTTTTGGTCGTGTTCTGTGTCCTTCTACATGGAAATGATCGTGGGTTTGGAAGGTGCTGTCTCAAGAGACTTGATGTGAATTCCCGCAGTGCATCTTGTAGATGGTGCACACGGCTGTTACTGAGCATCAGTGGTGGAAGGAGTGGATGTTTATTGACGTGGTGCCAATCAAGCAGTCTGCTCTGTACTGGAAGATATCAAGCTTCTTGATTGTTTTTGGAGCTGCATCCATCCAGGCAAGTGGGGAGTAACCCATCACAGTCCTATTCAGAACTTAACTGATCTTTTCTTAATTCATTTACTGGATTGCGCATCACTTGCTATGTCAGCATTCATTGCCCAGAATCAAGTGGGGTGGTACAGCATTGGGACCAATGTTTAATTCCACCCTCAGGCAACTGACTGTTCTCCCTGTGCACGTTCTCCCTGTGTCTGCCTGTGTTCCCTCCCGGTGATCTGGTTTCCTCCCACAGTCCACAAACATGCGGGTTGGGTGGGATGGTCATGGGAAATGCAAGGGGAGTGGGTCTGGGTGAGATGTTCTTTGGAGAAGCGGTTTGGGCTGATTGGCCTATTTCCACATTGTAGGGATTCTATGAATTTCTTCACTCAGAGGGTTTTGAATCTTTGGGATACTCATCGATACTTAGGCATTTGAATAAATTCAAGATAGAGATAATACACATGTGGGGAGGCAATGAGTTAATGGTATCATCACTAGATTCTTAATCACAAGAGCCAAGTAATGTTCTGGGGGATCTGGGATCTGGGGCAGCATGGTGGTACAGTGGTTAGCACTGCTGCCTCAAAGCACCAGAATCCCAGGTTCGACTTTAGCCTCGGGTGACTGCCTTTTATGGAGTTTGCACATTCTCCCTGTGTCTGCATGGGTTTCCTCCGGGTGTTCTGGTCTCCCCCCACAGTCCAAAGATGTGCAGGTTAGGTGAATTGGTCACGCTAAATTGCCCATAGTCAGGGGTAAATATGGGGAATGAGTCTGGGTGGGTTACTCTTCGGAGGGTCGGGGTGGACTTGTTCGACGGAAGGGCCTGTTTACATACTGCAGGGAATCTAATCTAAATCCTAGCAATGTATGGAGTGGAATTTTAAATCCAAAAAGACTCTGGAGTTAAGAGTCTAATGACAACCATTGTTGGGGGAGAACCCCATCGGGCCCACTAATGTCCATCAGATTGCTGTCCTTGCCCATCCTGACTGACATATGACTCCAGACCCACAGAAACGTAGAATCATAGAATCCCTACTGTGTGGAAGAAGGCCATTCAGCCCATCAAGTACAAGCAGCATCTCACCCAGAACCAGCCCTCTCTCCTAACCCTACACTTCCATGGCCAATCCAACTAACCTGCACATCTCTGGACTGAGAGAGGAAACTAGGCACCCGGAGGAAACCCATTCCGACACAGGGAGAACATACACATTCAACACAGACAGTTGTCTGAAGGTGGGATCAAACCCAGGACCCTGGCGCTGTGAGGTAGTGACGCCAGCCACTGTGCCACCCATTCCTCATCTCTGATCAAAATGTCGAACCCCTTATTCCCAGACTGGGACTCTGCTTTAGAATCCCCAGGTAGGGGTTCATCCTTTCAAAATATACCCTGTCAGGGCCCTGGAGAATTTGAAATGTTTCAGTGAAATCTCATCCCAGCCTTCTGAATTCCTGACCCAGTCCCCTCTCTCAACCATTAGACAATTCCTCAGCCCGTCACATGAACTGTGGCTGGGTTTGATCATCTCAGTAACAGTTTGAAGGAGGGAAGGAGAAAGAAAGACTCTTTCTGCTTTGAATCGATGCTAAAAACTGAAAAAGCAGGAAAATATTGTCACTAAGTATTATTCACATACAACTACTTTTCATCAAAGTGCTGGGTGAGGTTTCTTATGAATTTCAGGAGGTCACTGGTGGTGTCCTGATATTCTTTATTCCTGCCTTGTCTCTTGTTCATGTCATTGAGGAGAACGGAGTCAACCGAGAAGGAAATGAACAGCAGAGTTTGTTTTCCTCTTGACTAAATTCACCTTGTTTGCTCCTCTGATCACCTGAAGAAAGGGCGAGGCTCTGAAAGAGTATGGTTTCTAATAAACCCGTTGTTCTAATAAATCTGGTGTCGTATGATTTTTGACCTTGTCCTCTGATCACATTCAGGTTATTCACACGAGCACTGCATGTTCTTGCTTCTCCAGGCCAGGAGGTGGCGATCTTGACAATGGATTTGACAATGGTCTCCATCAGAGAGGACCCACAAATCAGGGACAGAGATCAGAGATTACAGGCCCCGCTCTTGCTCCCCAGTCCCAGACCCGAGCACAACGGGCCCCTGGAGTCCCGGGTAACGGTTGTTGCGTCCCGGACCCTGTACATAATACAAATGGGGCAACTGATCCTTCTGATTTTTCCCAACCTCACCAGGTCTCCACAGTCACTGAGATTCGTTAAATGCAGCCTTTGCCAATTAAGGACCCTGACTGATGGGAAACAGACTGAAATGGGTCAATAATACAGTGTTGGGGAGTTACAGATGCAGATTGCCAAGAGGTAATCTGATGCTGTGGCTCTAACAGAGATCGGGCGGGACTGGGGATTCCTGGATACAAGGTGTTCAGTAAAGATAGGAAAGAAGGAAAACTGCGGGAAGTGGTGGGATTGTTCTGGAGCCAGACAGGACTGACCAACCTTTAGGCCCTGAGATATGATGGAGATGAAGGGTGAACTGTGCCGGGCTTTAACTCACTGTAACCAGAGTAAAACAGGGATTACCCATTTCACAAGAGAGTAAAGGGAACTAACAAACCAGGTGCATGTGAAACACCCACCCTGTCCCTGAGAGAGTGGGGGTGTGGGGGGGACAAGAACAGGGACATTCTCAGACAGAAGGGATGCTAAAAATGGTATCACCTCGAGGGTGGAGGGTGAGTGGAGACAGTGACAACGACTCCCCCCAGAGAGTGGGGAAAGTAACACTGACACATTTAAAACTGTATTATCACAAGTGAGAATTCAAACAGACACCCACTCCATCACACGGTGCTAAGATGCACTGTCCTCAGCAAAACACGTTTAAAAACTTCTTCACAACACGTCGGGGAGAGAAACATTGAAAACTGTATTATCACGAGTGAGGGTCCATTTAATTCTCGGACTATGATGGTAAATGTTCCCAGCCGTAAACAACACTGGTGTATTGACGTCATTATCTTATTAAACAATATTAAAACCTCGGTCAAACATTTTCCTGCAGACAGTGTATTTAAAATATCAAGAGGCTTTCCCCATTGTTGGTTTGATCAGTGACGTAGCAAGGAAGCAGCAGCTGCCCCATGAACTCCAACAAAAGAATGAGAACAGGCTCTTCATACGGAGCTGGCTCCCGAGAATCCAATTCAACAGCAGGGATCAAAGAACAAGGAGCAATGCAGCACAGGAACAGGCCCTTCGGCCCTTCAAGCCTGTGCTGGCACATTGTGCCCTTCCTCACTGAAACTGTCTTCAGCTACAGGATTCGTATCCTTATATTCCCTTCCTATTCATGCATTTGTGCAGGTATTTCTTGAATATTTCTATTGTGTCTGCTTCCACCCCTTCCTCTGACAGTGTGTTCCAGGCACTCAACTCCCTTTGCGTGAAATATTTGCCACAAGCATCTCTTTTTAATTCCCTCACCCTTTGAACCTCTGTTCCCAATAAGTGACCCCTCCACCCTGGGGAAAAAAGCCTCATATTCTCCACTCTACATATCCGATTCACAACTTTATAAACTTCTATCAGGACACGCCTCATTTTTCCGCATTCCAGTGAAAACAAACCCTGTCTAACCAACCTTTCTTCAGGACTGCTATCCGCCATACCAGACAATATCCTGGTAAACATTTGCTGCACCATCTTCAAAACATCCACATCCTTCTGATGGTGTGGTGACCAGAACTGAGTGCAATATTCCAAGTGTGGCCAAACTAATGTTCGATAAAGCTGCAGCATAACTTGTCTATCCTTATACTCAATGCCCCTTCCAATGAAGGCAAGCAGGCCATAAGCCTTTTTTTTACTGCCTTACCTCCCTGTGCTGCCACCTTCAGTGATCTGTCAACATATACACACAGATCCCTCTGCATATCAATACTCCAAAGGATTCTGCCATTCACTGTATAATTCCCACCTGTCCATCACCTTTCAAAGTGTATCACCTCACATTTGGCTAGATTAAACTACATCTGCCATTTTTCTGTCCATGCATCCAACTGATATAATATCCTGCTGTATCCTCCAACAATCCTTCTCATTATCTGCAACTCTACTAATCTTTGTATCAACCGTAAACTTACTCATTGGACCAGCTACGCTTTGCTTCAAATCATTTATGGAGATCATGAACAGGAGAGTTCCCACCACTGATCCCCGTGGAACATCACTAGTCACAGCCCTCCATTCTGAAAACCGTTCTTCCACCGTTACCCTTTGTCTCCTGTGACTAACCCAGTTCTGTGCCCAGTGCTGGGAACATTTTAGACAAGACACCTTGTTGCCAGCTCGTTACTGCACCTTGATCCAGTTCATTCAGAAAGAGAAAAAGGACAATGTGCAGATTGTTGAACAGGCCCCTACACCTGGGCCTGAGGCAGGAGCCCAAGCTCCAACACACTGGCCTCACTTCACACCAAACTTCACACAGTGCGGGGTCATGAACTCCGGCCATCAACCCCTCTGGGACTGGGACAGAGTGAGGGAACAGGGACAATGTCAAAGTGTCAATAACGAGTAAAGCAAGATGGAGAGAGTGTGTTGGAAAGTGTTTAATGGAGGAAACATTCTTTGTGATACCGACAATACTGACATAGTCTCCGTGTATCATCGAATGAAAAAAAAGCACAATCTGAAGACAATCTAAAGGCACATCAATGTATTTCTTTTTGATATATCACAGCATGCAGGGCATTTTCATTGTGGCATCCTGATTCAAAGAGCTGTACTCTCTAAGATTGAGCCAGTTGGATCCTCGCAGAGCCCCAGTTTATTTGTACTGTTCAGTAATGTGGGGGTACCGATGGTGGACTGGGGTACACCTGATGAAGGAGCAGCACTTCAAAAACTTGTGATTTCAAATTAACCTGTTGAGCTGGAGCCTGGTGTTGTGTGCCTTCTGACTTTGTATTGTGCGGGCACAGTGAAACAGCTGCCTTCCAGTAACTATAGAGTACTTGCACTGCTGCTGAGGATTATGGGTAACACCTCCTTCCATTAGCCACAAACAAACCTGAAGTCATTCCAGTGGATTCCAGTGGGAATGACCTGTCAGTTGCTTCCCAGATATTACATGGTTCACCATCGCCATCTCCTGGACAATTCGAGAAGAGCAACAAATAACCGACACGTCAACGCCCACCCCATCCCAGGAGAAATCAAAATAATTGGCATACAATTCAAATGATCAAACTGGTGAGGCTTGAATTCATCTCTTTGAAAGACTGGAGTCTCGGCCAGAACCAGAGCCTTGAAATGGGTGAACCTGGTTTGTCAGACTGCAAGGTGGTGAATCTGGTTTGTCAGACTGAAGGGTGGAGTGTCCTTCGGATTAGCAGTGGGATCAGCAAAAAAAAATTATACACAAAGATCTAACAAACAGCCATCAAAGCGTGCCACCAAAGTACAAAGATCAGTATTTGAAGCTCCACGTCTCCATCTCCATCCTTGTTTGTTGCTCTTCCAACGTGACTCCTTCCTGAAGTGCTTTGATTCAAGTCTGCTCCAATGTTCTCGGATAAAGTAGTTCTGATCTGTGAGTGATCAGGGTTATGTTAAAGCGATATTGAGACGAAGGACTGATGTCCTTTCGGGAAGGAAATCTGCCGTCCTTACCTTGTCTGGCCTACACGTGACTCCAGACCCACAGCAATGAGGTTAACTGTTAACCACCTTCTGTAATGGCCGAGCAAGGCCCTCCATTCTAACAATCGCTGGGAAGTCTCAGAAACAGAATGAAACTTAATGGACAACCTGGCATCGATCTTGGCACCGGAAACAACATCAAACACAGCCCTGTCGACCCTGTTGCATCCTCCTTACTAATATCTGCGGACTAGTGTCAAATTCAGGGAGAGCTGTTTTACAGACTAGACTGACAAGCAACAGCCTGACACAGTCATACTCACATAATTATACCGAACAGTGTCCCAGGCACCACCTTCACCATCCCTTGTGTAGGTCCTGTCCTACCAGCAGGAAAGACTCAGCAGAGGTGATGGCACAGTGATATAGAGCCAGGAGGGAGTGACCCCTGGAAATCCTCAACATTGACTCCATGCCTGATGAAGTCACATGGCATCAGGCCAGATATGGACAAGGAAACCAGTGGGTGTCTCATCAGCGGTAGGGATACAATTGGAGAAAATTCTGAAGGTCGAATGAATCTCCATATTGGGGTAGTCAGCGCGGCTTTGTCAGAGGGAGTCCATGCCCAACAAATCTTTTGGAATTTTGTCGAGAAGGTGACCAGTTGTGTGGATGAGGGAGGTGCAGTTGATGTGGTTTATATGAATTTCAGTAAGGCCCTTGACAAGGTTGTACTCGGGAGACTGATAAAGAAGATATACAAGACTATGGGATCCAGGGTAACTTGGCAAATTGGATCCAAACTTGGCTTTGTGACAGGTGACAGAAGGTGATGCTAGAAGGCTGTTTGTGTGACTGGGTCGAGGGTGCAGTGGGATATCACAGGGATCAGTGTTGGGTCCCAAATTGCTCGTGATATACAGGAACAATGCCGAAGGGAATGTGGAGGTGGATGATAACTGGGTTTGTGCTTGATGTGAAGATTGGTCAGGTGGTTGACAGTGAAGAAGAAGGTTTTCAGTTACAGCAGGATATAACCAGATTGGTCAGATGGGCAGATCTGAGGCAGATGGAATTTAAACCAGATAAATGTGAGGTGATGCACTTTTGAAGATGTAAAATGCTAACAGGGCAGTTATGAAGGCGATCGGGGGGTACTTGCCTTAATCATTTTAGGTGGAGACTAAAAGAGCATGGAGGATATGTTAGAGCAATACAGAACAGTAGTTAGGCCATAGCTGGAGCAATATGTGCAGTTGTAGTCTCCACACTGCAGGAGGGATGTGATTACACTAGAGGGGGTGCAGAGGAGATTCACCAGAATGTTCCCAGGGATGGAATATTTCAGATGTGAAGAGGATGAATAAGCTCCTGCTGTTTTCTTTGGAGCAGAGAAGGTTTGGGGAGTGGGGGGGATCCTGATGGAGGGGACAAGGTTATGGGGGGAATAGACAGGGTGATAGTAAATAGCTGTACCCCTGACTGGGAGGGTCAAGAACAAGTTGGCTCACATTCAATGTGAAAGGCAGCAGCTTTAGAGGGGATTTGAGGAAACGCTTTTTCACAGAGGATGGGGGTCGGGAATGCCTGGGAGGAGAGTTGAGGTGGGAAACCTCACAACCTCCACAAAGTACTTGGATGAGCACCTGAAATGACTGAACATTTAGGATTATGGGCCCACTTCTGGAATGTGGGTGTTGTGTTGATTTAGTGTTGCGTTGGTGACATAGACCTGATGGGGCGAAGGGCCTCTTCTATTCTGTATGATTCTATGAATTCTCCCACTGATTACCATGTACCGTTCTCCCTCGGCTGATGAATCAGTCTCTCGGCCACGTTGAACACAGAGTGTACACTGGGTGGGGGACTTCAAACTGCACCAGCAAAAAGGAATTTTAACAAACGGCCATTTTTTTGTTAGGTTTGTTCTGTATTGGATACAAATGTTCAAACTACCAGTTCTGCTAGTTAATGTTTGGAGAGTTGAAAATCCTGCCAAATGGCAGGGACTAAAATTGGTTCTTTTGCCTTTCAGCCATGAGAACTCTCAGCCCAAGGTGACCCTGCTGCCCCCCTCCCCAGAGCAGGTCAATGCCAAGGGCACTGCCACTCTGGTGTGCCTTGCCAATCACTTCTATCCCGATGAGCTGGCGGTGCAGTGGAAGAAGGACGGTGCAGTCATTTCGGATGGGGTTCAGACCAGCAACTACCTGTGAGCTGCGGACAGCACCTACAGTGTCAGCAGCCTGCTGACCCTCTCTGGGTCTGACTGGGAGGCCAACGCTCACTTCTCCTGTGCCCTCACCCACGTGACCCTCCCCTCTCCCCTCAGCAAGAGCATCAGAGTGTTGGGGACAGTCCACAGAGGAGACACAACTTTAAATAGAACAGGGCTGAGCTGGCAGGACAAAGGTCATTGTCACCACTGAATTTCAACTCTCTTTCTTCTCAGGACTGGCTCAGAGACACTTCTGAGGTTCAGGGCTCACGCCAGTTCATTGGGACAGTGGAGAAGGAGCTTTAATCTGAATCAAAACGTCGCTGTCCTTGACCAGTGAGTGTTTGATGAGGACAGGGATTACATGTGATGCCACGTAAAATCATTTGAAGTTGCTGAAGACTGTCAGTTGTACAAAACAATGTGAACCTCAGAAGTCTCTGTTTCAGTAAACCAGATCTCCTTCCTGCTCAGCCGCCAGTTCCAATTTAAGGTTTTGTCACTGTTTAAAGGGACAGGATTCTCATGTTATTGAGAAAATCTCCGCAAGTGTTTTCCTCAGCCTCCATTGTGACTATGAACGTGTACAACTTCCCCTGTCTGGGCTGTTAATTACAGTTTTTTCTGTTGATGACAACTTGGGAAAGGGAATAAACATGAAGATTCAGTCTCTGTCTTGTGAGTGCTTTGGAAATGTCCCACCGCCCCCTCAGGTGATTGGCAGAGTGTCAGCAAATGATTGTCATGATTGGCTGCTTGACCTGTCAATGAATGACACATTGGCTGAAATTTGGACTGACAGCCAATCATCAATCATTTCCAAGTGATCCCTTTGTTTGGGAATCTGTTGAGTTTACTAGATTCCAAACAAAACAGAAACTGAAAGCTGCTGGGGCTGAATCATTACAGTCTGAGACATTCCCTCTTCAAACTGTTGGTCCAGACTCAGCTGGTGTGATCGCACTGTGCCCTCTCTGCTGCTGGGTAACACCTGAAACAAACTTAGGCCAGTCACAGATGCTGGACGCTGCAGTCGTGACGTTCACTTCTCCCACCTGACCCTGTTCCTCGCAGCGACAGCTCAAAACTGAACTGAGTGAGGTCTTAGTTCAGAGAGAGCATCAGTCAGGATCTCATGACATACATGCCCCTTATGGGTGTGACATTTACCCAAAACTGTCTGTTGGTATGTTGGTCAGTGTGGGTGTGACTGTCATTCAATGCTGTCTGTAGGTGTGTGTCTGTCAGTGTGGGTCCCACTGTTACTGTAACACCTGCACAGAGGCCAGTAGCCCGTCATGCGGAGGGTCCTTGACACTGACCCAGCTCCTTCAGAGGCAGCTCTCAGAGCAAACAGGATGTCTGACACTCCTGTTTCTTTCTGATGTGGTGTCGGGCTGCGGTGGACAAGTCAGAATTCACACAACACCAGGTTATAGTTCACCAAGTTTATTTGAAATCAGGTTGCTGCTTCTTAGTCATGTGAAGAATTTCAAAAAAAAATCTGTTGGACTATAACCTGGTGTCATTTGATGTGTGGCTCTGTTTATTTCTGTCAGCCATATCTCCCTGATAGGATCAGATTATCCATCCCAATCAGGGAATTCATATTCTGTTCGATCCACTTGGCTGACATACAAGCTTGCGGACAGTACAATCGGACACTCGGATCCTCTTTCCCAATCTCAGCCAGCTGGAGATGGTGGAGGGGAGGGGGAGCACATCTTGCTCAGGAGATGGAGCTGTATTCAATTGCCCAGCTTCTAGCCACCCAGTCTGTGAGCATACCATACAGTATAACTGATCACACACAGGTCTTTCTGATGGGGTACACAGCATGACCAGCCTGGGCTCTCTGCTTCCAACCAGAATGATGTAGGTTCAAGGACTGTGCCAGAGATTTGGAAATGGTGTTGTGCTTTAACATTGTGATGTACACAGGAAGGGGAATCCTGCTTTCTCACACGGACAGACTTTTGGATAAGCCATTAACCCTGTCGAAACACCAGCCCTCTGAGATGAGTGGAAAACTTGCCTTGCGACTAATTTTGAAAAGCAGTGAAGGCCTCCAGTTGCCGACTGGCATTTATTTCTCACAGCCCACCATCATCTAGCAGTCTCCACCTCACTCCCCAGTCACGGAGCCTGGGCCCTGGGTCTCCACCTAACTCCCCAGTCACGGAGCCTGGGCCTGAGTCTCCGCCTCACTCCGCAGTCACGGAGCCTGGGCCCTGGGTCTCCCCCTCACTCCCCAGTCACGGAGCCTGGGCCCTGGGTCTCCACCTCACTCCCCAGTCACGGAGCCTGGGCCCTGGGTCTCCACCTCACTCCCCAGTCACGGAGCCTGGGCCCTGGGTCTCCCCCTCACTCCCCAGTCATGGAGCATGGGCCCTGGGTCTCCCCTCACTCCCCAGTCACGGAGCGTAGGCCTTGGGTCTCCACCTCACTCCCCAGTCACGGACCCTGGGCCTGAGTCTCCACCTCACTCCGCAGTCACGGAGCCTGGACCCTGGGTCTCCCCCTTACTCCCCAGTCATGCAGCCTGGATCTCCCTCTGTTCCCACCCCCTCCCCCTGTCACAGAGTCTGGGACCGAGTAATGAAGTAACTCTCCGAGCCTTGAATGTGCCACCACAGGACAGCAAGGAAAATCCCAGTTGAAGGAGGGGATGTCATGCTGGGCTACGTTGTCTCGAGGAAGCTGTTCAATATTGAATGGAACCAGCAGGAAAGGGCTGGACACCCAAGTCTCTGGGCCGTAAGCAAATGGGAATGGGACATGGTACGGGCAGATGCACAGAGACGGACAATCACATAGAGAAGACCAAACTAGAAATGAGACACTAATACACAGTAGGTGGAGTTTAAAGACAGAAAGTGGAAGGTCATGCACTTCAGTAGGCATAATCAAAATACAGATTATTATTTAAATGGAGAGAGATTCCAACAAAGTGCAGTGCAGAGGGATCTGGGTGTTTTTCTGCAAGAAACACAAAAAGTTAGTGCAGGTGCAGCAAGTCATTGAGAAGGTGAATGGAATTGAGGCCTTTATTGCTTGGCTTGGAATGTTAAAGTAGAGAAACCTTGTTATAACTGTACAAGGTGTTCGTGAGTCTGCACGTGGAGTACTGTGTGCAGTTTTGGTCCCTGTACTTACGAAAGCATGGTCTGGCATTGGAGTCCTCCTCCTGCTCTTATTTCCCATGGTCTTGTGTGCTCCAGTGCCATTCCCTCAGAGAGAACTGGTTTGGAGACTGCCTGCAGTAGCAGCCTCCAGCCTCTGGGTGGTGCCTTGCCCAGCCTCCTGATTCCTCTCTGTATCCAAGGAACAGGAGATTCGACATTTTGGGCATAAGCCCTTCTTCCTGAGGAAGGGCTTATGCCCGAAATGTCGAATCTCCTGTTCCTTGGATGCTGCCTGACCTGCTGCGCTTTTTCAGCAACACATTTTCAGCTCTGATCTCCAGCATCTGCAGACCTCACTTTCTCCTCCCAATTCCTCTCCCCAGTCTCCTGCTGCAGCAGGTGGGGCGGTGATATAATGGACCACTCAGTTATCCTCAATCCCTCCCCCATTTCCCAAACTCTCCAGTCTGGCCTTCCACCTCATGACTGGCAGCTGTGCCTTCAGTCTCCCAGGCCCTCAGCACGGGGATATCCACTACAAACCCCTCTCACTTCTTCAAATGAGTTCTTTGTCTTCTTTTGGTCATCAGCAAAAACACTATATGTGCCCAACTTTTGGATGGTTCCTACATTAAAGATGTTATGTCAATACAAATTGTTATTGTTGCTATTACTGACTAGAAGTCATTTATTGACAGGTTTCACTGATATAAAAGGAAAGGGAGTGACCACTGGCTGTGGAGAGGTGATCATTTTCAGCCAGCTGTACCATCACCACCAGCTCACCAAGCTTCCTTGAGATAGCACCTTCCAAACCCATCAACAGTTCCATCTCAAAGGATAGGGGCAACAGACATATAAGGACACCACACCCTGAAACATCCCCTTCTGGTCACTCACCACCCTGACTTGGAAATATATCATTATTCCTTCACTGTCACTGGGAAAAAAATCTGGAATTCCCTCCCAAAGAGCATTGTGGGTCTTTCTACAGTACATGGACTGCAGCAGTTCAAGAAGGCAGTGCACCACCACCTTCACAGGGCAGCTAGAGATGGGTATAAAATGCCAGCAAAACCAGTGATGCCCACATCTCATGAATGAATTTTAAGAAGCTCCTTTGCTTTGCCATCTCCCTCCTACCCAGCCAATACTCAGGCCTCACTGACTGCTTGGGTTTTATTTTCCAGCCTCTTCCATTCTCTGCTCCGTGTCCTAGCCCCAATGTCCTGGTCAATAGCTCGCTGTTATTGTGGGAGCCTGCTGAGAGTAAACGGGCTGATGCATTCCCCACATTACAACATTGTCTCCACATCAGAAGTATCCCATTGACTTTAAACAGCATTGAACATCATGAGCTCATGAATGGTGTAACAGAAATACAATTCTCTCTCCTTTTGTTTCCTCTCCATGCCTTCCCATCTGTCTCCTCACAACATCCCCTCCTTGTTTAAAATCTAGACTGACTCCTACTTCTCTGGAAAACATTACACTGTGATAACATTAGAGACTGATGACCACCTTCTTGGTGGGCTTTGAGTGTGAAGGTCAATAACACTCTTATTGGGACTTGATCTGGGTTGTCTCCAGTCAGTCAGTGTTATTGTTCTGGGGCCAGACAGTGCTGACCAATCTTAGACCCTGTGATCTGATTGAGATGGAGGGTGAACTGTACCCGGTATTGACACACGGGTCAGTATAATGAAGCAGGGATTACCCATTTCACAAGAAAGTAAATGGAATTAACAAACCAGGGGTGGCTGTCAAGCCCCTCCCTGATGCTGAGAGAGTTGGGGGACAGGAGCAGTCAAATCCTCAGACAGAAAGGATGCTCAAAATGGCATGGCCTCAAAGAGGGAGGGTAGAGGAACAACTACACTCCCCTGAGAGAGAGGGGACAGTTATAGTGACACTCTCCAGAGAAAGGAGACAGTAACTGTCTGTTACCCATTTTCTTGTTATGTTCTGATGAATGACCTTGGGAAATTGGTTTGGTTTATATTTTCTCAGTTGCATTTGGCTTTCATGAGGTGATTTGGTAACAATGATTCCAATTCCATATTTTGTGTGGCAGTAGATCTACTGAAGGCCATGCTTTCATTTGGAGGTTGCCCAGGTTTCTGTCCGGGCTGATGCAATATGGTCTACCAGTGCTGCTCCTATTGGGCTAATCCATCACACACGAGGGAACCTGACAGGCACTTTCTCTTTGTGCTGGCAAAGGAAGGGACTTGCTTTTGCTGCAATGGCGGCCAAAGAGATGGGTCAGTGGAGGTAATTTTCCTTAAAAGCTGGACGTAGTGGGATGAGAATTCATACACCCACCCACTCCGGTACATGGTGTTGAAGACGCACTGTCCTCGTCAAAACATGTTTGCAAAGCTCTTCATAACACGCAAGGGGAGAGAAACATTGAAAACTATATTATCACGCGTGAGGGTCCATTAACAACTAGGACCAAGATGTTAAATAATCCCGGCACTGACATATTTCCATCATTAGTTTGTTAAGCAATATTAAAATGTCTGTGATCAGAAAGAAAAACCAAAACATTGTGCAGATTGTTGAACAGGCCCCTACACCTGGGCCTCAGGCAGGAGACCAAGCTCCAACACACTGGCCTCACTTCACACTAACCTTCACACAGTGCGGGGTCATGAACTCTGGCCATCAATCCCTCAGGGACCGGGACCGAGTGAGGGAACAGGGACAATTGTAGAAGAGGCAATAAGGAGTAAAGCAAGATGGAGAGGGTGTTTTGGAGGAGGAAATATACTTTGTCCCACTCAATACTGACATTGTCTATGTGTATCAGAGAATGAATAAAAAAACACACTTTGAAGACAAACAAATCAAAAAGGACATTTCACTGGGGTGGGATAAATATCCTGGTTCAGAAGCTTTTCCACCCCCCCCCCCCCCCCCCTCTCCTCATTTCTCCAGATTGAACCGGTTAGACCCGAGCAGGGCCCCAGTTCATTTGTTCTGTTCAGGGACAGTGAAACAGCTGCCCTCTAGTGGCTATAGAGTGCTGGTACCGTGCCACGCGTCAAGTCCTGGGCTATGAGCATCTGAACGAAACAGCAGCCATTCCGGTGGATTCCAGTGGGAATAAGTTATCAGTTGTTTCGGCCTTGTTCCCCAGTCAGTCAATCAGGCCATGGCTGACCTGGAACATATTCCCACTTAATTCTGTAACACTTACCTTCCTAGTAAATGAAAATTGGAGAGTAGACAGACACAAGACAGAGCAAGGCCTCAGAGAACACAGAGAGCTTTCACTCTGCACAGCAAGGCTGTCATGGGGAACATCTGGTGAAAGTCTTGGAAGGTGGTGGGAGGAGAGAGGCATGGGAAAAGAGACCTGACAGTTCAAAGTAAAAGCTTAACACATATTTTTTTTAGATTACTTACAGTGTGGAAACAGGCCCTTCGGCCCAACAAATCCACTCCTAACACTATGGGCAATTTAGCATGGCCAATTCACCTAACCTGCACATTTTTGGACTGTGGGAGGAAACCATAGCACCTGGAGGAAACCCACGCAGACACAGGGAGAATGTGCAAACTCCACACAGAGAGTAGCCTGAGGTGGGAATTGAATACTGTGCCACCGTGCCGCCCACATATTGCCATCATCTAATGAATTAATGTGAGAGGATTAGAGACCCATAACAGCGAGAGTGTGGTGGACCCGAGGCTTAAAGGCAGACAGCAAAGAGCTGCATTATTCCTTCTCAGGGCATTAATATCATTGACAAGCCTCATATTTATTGCCATCTCCAGCTGCTCGGACTGAGTTCTTTGCTGAGGGAGTTCATGGGGCCATTAAGAATGAATCATGTCACTGTGGGACTGGGGTCACAGACCGGGTGATGACTGGGATCCTTTGCCTAAAGAACATTTGTGAACATGACATTGAGTTTAATGGTTTTTGTTTGTACCCATCCCAGCACCTTCCTTCCCAGAATGGGAAGGCCACGTTGGGTTTGGTGCTGGTTAAGGAAACTGGCCAGCTATTAGATTTGGAGGTAGGTGAGCACTTTGATGATAGTGACCACAATTTGGTTTTGTTTACCAGACCAATAGAAAGAGATAGATATATACTACAGGGCAAAGGTTATTAGTGGAGGAAAGGCTACTATGATGCGATTAGGCAAGATTTAGGATGAATAGGGTGGGGGAAGGAAACTGCAGGGGATGGGCACAACTGAAATGTGGAGCTTATTCAAGGAACAGCAACTGCATGTCTTTGATAAGTATGCACCTGTCAGGCAGGAAGCAAGTGGCCGAGCGAGGGAGCTGTGGTTTACTAAAGAAGTTGAATCTTTTGTCAAGAGGAAGAAGGAGGCTATGTTAGGATGAGACCTGAAGGCTCAGTTAGGGTGCTTGAGAGTTACAAGTTAGCCAGGAAAGACCAAAAGAGAGAGCTAGGAACTGCCAGGAGGGGACATGAGATGTTGTTGGTGGATAGGATTAAGGATAATGCGAAAGCTTTGTATAGGTATATCAGGAATAAAAGAATGACTGGAGAAAGATTAGGGCCAATCAAAGAGAGTAATAGAAAGTTGTACGTGGAGTGCAAAGAGATGGGGAAGTGCTAATGAATATTTTTCCTCAGTATTCGCACTGGAAAAAGACAACGTTATCAAGGAGAATACTGGGATACAGGTTACTAGACTGACAGGATTGACATTCACAAGGAGGAGGTACTAGCAATTCTGGAAAGTGTGAAAATAGATAAGTTCCCTGGTCCGGATGGAATTTATCCTGGGATTCTCTGGGAATCCAGGAGATTACAGAGACCTTACCTTTGATCTTTATGTTGTCATTGTCTATAGGAATAGTGCCAGAAGACTGGAGGATGGCAAATGTTGTCCCCTTGTTTAAGAAGTGGAGTAGAGACAACCCTGGTAATTATAGACCAGTGAGCCTTACTTCAGTTGTGGGTAAAATGTTGGAAAAGGTTAGCAGAGATAGGATTTATAATCATCTAGAAAGGAATAAATTGATTAGGGATAGTCAACACGGTAGATCGGGTCTCACAAACCTTATTGGGTTCTTTGAGAAGGTGACCAAACAGGTGCATGAGGGTAAAGCGGTTGATGTGGTGGATATGCACTTCAGTAAGGCATTGGATAAAGTTCCCCACGATAGACTATTGCACAAAATATGGAGGCATGGGATTGAGGGTGATTTAGTGGTTTAATCAGAAGTTGGCTAGCTGAAAGAAGACAGAGCATGGTTATTGGTGGATAATGTTCATCCTGGAGTTCAGTTACTAGTGGTGTAATGCAAGCATTTCTTTTGGGGCCACTGCTGTTTTTATAAATGACCTGAATGAGGGCATAGAAGGATGGGTGAATAAATTTGTGGATGACACTGAGGTTTGTGGAGTTGTGGATAGTGCTGAAGGATATTGCAGGTTACACAGAGACAGGGATAAGCTGCAGAGCTGGGCTGAGAGGTGGGAAATACAGAGTTTAATGCAGAAAAATGTGAGGTGATTCACTTTGGAAGGAGCAATAGGAATAAAGAGCACTGGGCTAATGGTAAGGTGCTTAGTAGTGTAGATGAGCAGAGAGATCTCGGTGTCCATGTACACAGATCCTTGAAAGTTGCCATCCAGTTTGACAGGGTGGTTAAGAAGGCTTATGGTGGATTAACTTTTATTGGTAGAGAGGTTGGGTTTAGGAGTCATGAGGTCATGCTGCAGCTGTACAAACCTCTGGTGTGGCCACAATTGGAGTATTTCATTCAGTTGTGGTCACCGCATTAAAACAAGGATGTGGGAATTTAAGGATTCCGAGGAAATATACTAGGATGTTGCCTGGCATGGAGGGATGGCGTTATGAAGAAAGGATGGGGGACTTGTGGCTGTTTTTGTTAGAGAGAAGAAGGTTGAGAGTTGTCTTAATTGCGATATACTAAGATAATCACAAGGTTAGATAGGGTGGACAGTGAGAGCCTTTTTCCTCAGATGCTGAGAGGACATAGGTTTAAATTGAGGGGTGATAGATATAGGAGAGATGTCAGAAGTAGTTTCTTTACCCAGAGACTAGTAGGGGCATGGAATGCACAGCCTGCAACAGGAGCAGACTCGCCAACACTAAGGGCAATTAAATGGTCACGGGATAAACATATGGATAAAAATGGAATAGTGTAGGATAGATGGGCTTCAGAATAGTTCTGAAAATGTGTTGCTGGTTAAAGCACAGCAGGTTAGGCAGCATCCAAGGAACAGGAAATTCAACGTTTCGGGCCAGAGCCCTTCATCAGGAATGAGGAGAGTGTGCCAGGCAGGCTAAGATAAAAGGTAGTGAGGAGGGACTTGCGGGAGGGGCGATGGAGATGTGATAGGTGGAAGGAGGTCATGGTGAGGGTGATAGGCCGGAGTGGGGTGGGGACGGAGAGGTCAGGAAGAAGGTTGCAGGTTAGGAGGGTGGTGCTGAGTTCGAGGGAATCAACTGAGACAAGGTGGGGGGAGGGGAAATGACGAAACTGGAGAAATCTGAGTTCATCCCTTGTGGTTGGAGGGTTCCCAGGCGGAAGAAGAGAATAGTTCCCCAGGTCGGTGCAACACAGAGGGTTAAAGGGCCTGTACTGCGCTGTAATGTTTTATGTTCCAGATTTGACATTGCTCACCTCTGCCCTCTCCAGGACAATTAGGGAAGGACAACAAATAGCAGACAAATCAAAGTTTGCCCTGTCCCAGGAGAAATGAAAATAAACAATTCAAATGATTAAACTGGTGAGGCTTGAACTCATTGCTTTGAAAGACTGGAGCATCGGCCATGACATGGGTGAGCCTGCATTTTTAAATTGCAAGGTGGAGTCCCCTACGGATCAGGCACAAAATGAGTTACACTCAAAGACCGAACAAATGGCTACCACAGTGTGTCACCAAACTGCAATAAACAGCAATTTGTCAGGAAGAACTCAAGAGAAAGCCATTAGTGGGTGTAAGAGGGTAAGACAGACAAGTGTCAGATGTCATTGAATGCACCATAAATACATGGAAGCTGTTGGGATAGAGCAGGGCAATGGGATTAATTGAATTTTTCTGTTGACAGCTTTCCTGGTTGTAATGACTCAGAACGTTAAAGGATGAAGTGTAGCTCATATTGTAAACAATGTACTGCAGTGGGCAAGAAAGGATGTTGAGCAACATAAATACTTAAAATTGGGAAAGAAAATCAGAAAAAAGAAATGGGAAAGGCCAATGGGACTTTGGAATGAATATTGAGAGTGAGGAGATGGAGGGGAGATTGGCCAGGACAGATGTACTGAAGAATGGTTAGGTCACATCTGGGATATGGTGGATAGTAATGGGGTTCTTTGAGGGGCAATGCAGATTGGACAGGGATAGGGGATCCAGGTTACAAGGAAACACCAGAACAGGATCTCGAGGTGGGAGGGAGGGTATTCTGATAACAAAACTTCTTTATGAAATCGACACTGTAAATGTAGATTTACTGTCAATACTGACAAACAGAAAGGCAAAACGACACATTCTCTGGTCATTCACCAAGTACAGGAAGGAGATCAGGAAAACTATTTTGACGCAGAGATTGGAATTTAGTGAGTGCTGGTAAACTGGGTCCTCCATTCAATATGGGACAGAATTACTTCTTGGAATTTGAACAGGTCTGAAGCAAAAGAGCAAATTAGGATCAAATAGTCATTTGACAATATTGAACTGGACTGAAAAATGCCCAGTGTTTGGCAGCTTTTCATTTTGCCCTCATCAGGATAATTGTAAAAGTACCAATCAAAGGAGAAAAACATGACATTGATATTGCATATGAGGAAAGTGCTGACAGACTGAGGTGTTGTCACTATGAACACGCCAGTTTAAATATTTTTTTCCTTTGCTGTGGCATTTCTTGTAAATTGTCCTGATGCGTACAAGACAAAAAGCTTCAACAAAATGTTTTGTTTTTCGCAACATTCAAATTAGGATCAGTTTGGAGAGAAAGAATGAAGATGGAAATGTATTAAGTTAACAATGAAAATTGATCTAAATTCAGCAGAGACCAGGATAGCTTCACCTTGAACTTAATACAGGAATTACCAGGTGAAGTTTAATCACTGGACTGAGGTAACCACCTTCCATCAGTTTGATTGTTTGAATTGTCCATCAGTTATGTTGATTACTCCTGGAATGGGTAAAAAATGAGGTCTGCAGATGCTGGAGATCACAGCTGAAAATGTGTTGCTGGTTAAAGCACAGCAGGTTAGGCAGCATCCAAGGAATAGGAAATTCGACGTTTCGGGCATAAGCCCTTCCTGATGAAGGGCTTATGCCCGAAACGTCGAATTTCCTATTCCGTGGATGCTGCCTAACCTGCTGAGGAAGGGCTTATGCCCGAAACGTCAAATTTCCTATTCCGTGGATGCTGCCTAACCTGCTGTGCTTTAACCAGCAACACATTTTCAGCTACTCCTGGAATGGGGAGAGCATTGATGTGTCTGCTAGTTATTGTCCTTCCCTAACTATCCTGGAGAGGGCGATGGTTAGCCATGAGTTTCTTGCAGAGGATCTGACAGAGTAACAAGATCATAAGACACAGGAGTGGAAGTAAGGCCATTCGGCCCATCGAGTCCACTCCACTGGGCCTTAGTACAGCTGTCCCTCAGGAGAATGAGCTGTAACACAAGGGAAAACCTGGGAGTGGTGAAAAGGCACAGGCAGACCGGCTAGGCTGCAGAGGGACAGAACCAGTTTTGATGAATGAGCTGACGTCCTTCCGAGCTGAGTTGCAGACTCAGGCTTTCAGGGCCGCACAGCTTACACTGTTACTGATCATAGCTCCATGATTGACGAGACCTGCCCCAGGAGAACATCCACAGAAAGCTGCCTCCTGTGTGTCTGATGTGTCTGTGTGTCTCTCAGACATGACTGAGCAGCAACAAAAGATTACTCGAGTGCCCGCCCCCCCGCTACTTTCACCCATCAATTTACAAACTCTTTCTGGGGAAAGGGTTCAGCACCTGCCATCGCCTGCTTCAATGTGTCCTACAACCCACCTCAAGACAACAGACCCCACTGCCCCCTGCCCCTATCATCTGTTCACCATCTCTCTCCTGAAGGCACTATCTCTGGCTGGGAAACATCTCGAGCCTCCCCAGGTGGTCTCATTCCTCCAAGTGTGGGCTGGGATGGGGAAGCAAGGCAGGCCATTGGACTGGGAGGTATCAACCTGGTCTCAGTGGGGAGCACTCTCCCCTCACACTCACAATGTAGCAGACTGGATGGATGAGCCATTGGGAAATGCAGGTTGCAGGGATAGCGCAGTGGTTTAGATCTTGGTCGGATGCTCTTCGGAGGATTGGTGTGAACTCATTGGGGTGAATGGCCTGCTTCAACATTGTACAGATTCCATCATTACGTGATTCTATCACTGAAGCAAATTATCAAGGCCGAGAGTGCAGTGCAGCGCTGAGGGACTGCCACACTGTCAGAGGGTCAGTACTGAGGGAATGCAGCACGTCAGAAGGACAGTACTGAGGGAGTGCCACACTATTGGAGGGTCAGTACTGAGGGAATGTTGCCCTAATGATGGGTCAGTACTGAGGGAGTGCTGCACTGTCAGAAGGTCAGTACTGAGACAGTGCCACACTGTCAGAGGCTTCGTACTGAGGGAATGCCGCACTGTCAGAAAGTCAGTACCGTGAGAGTGCTGCACTATCAGATATTTCATGCTGAGGGAGTGCTGCACTGCTGGTGTGTCAATACTGAGGGAGTGCAACACTGTCCGAGGTTCAGTGCTCAAAGACTATCTTTCAGATGGGATGTTCTGATGTCTGCCCTCTCAGGGGGCAATAGAAGATGCCATGACTCTATTAGAAGAGCAGAGCAGATCCCCATGGTGTCCTGGTCAATATTTAACAAATATACCTTTTAGAAAATACCTGGATGAGCGCCTGAAATATCCAAACATTCAATGCTTTGGACCCAGTTCTGGAAAGCTGATGGAGAGTAGCCTTAGTTTTGCCTTGGTGGGACAGACATGATCAGATGAGGGACCTCTTCTACACTGTATGATTCTCTGATTCTGTGAAACCTCTGGCTGATGACCATGTATTGTCCGCCCTCGGCTGATGAGTCAGTCTCTCCTCCATGTTGAACAGCACTTGGAGGAAGCTCTGAGGGTAGTGAGGGCACAGACTGTACTCTGGGTGTGGGACTTCAATGTCCACAATCAAAAAGGAATTTAAAAAACATCGGGTTTGTTAGGTATCCGATACAAATATTCAAACTGATACTTCTGCGGTCCAACGCTCATTCTCCTGTGTCCTCACCCACGTGACCCTCCCCTCTCCCCTAAGCAAGAGCACCAGGAGATCAGAATGTGTGTAGAGTGTTTGAGACAGTCCACAGAGGAGACACAACTTTAAATAGAACAGGGCTGAGCTGGCAGGACAAAGGTCATTGTCAGCACTGAATTTCAACTCTCTTCCTTCTTGAGACTGGCCTCTGGAAGACTCTGAGGTTCAGGGGTTAAGGCAGGTTACTGTGACACTGTAGAGAGAGCTTCACTCTGTACCCAATCATGCTGTCCCTGTCCTGGGAGTATTGACGAGGACAGTGTGGAGACAGCTCTATTCTGCTTCTTATCCTGTCCCTGTCCTGGGTGTCTTTGGTGGGAACAGTACGGAAAGAGCTTTACTTTGGATCTAACCCTATTCTGTCCCTGTCCAGGAGACTGTTTGTTGGGGACAGTGTTGAGTTGTAATAACAAGCATAACCTTTCAAAGATTGAAAACTGTCAGCTGTATAAAAACAATGTGAACCTCAGAAGTCTCTGCTTCAGTAAACCAGATCTCCTTCCTGCTCAGCCGCCAGTTCCAATTTAAGGTTTAGCCACTGTTTAAAGGGACAGGATTCTCAGGTTATTGAGAAAATCTCCACAAGTGTTTTCCTCAAACTCCATTGTGGCTGTGAATTTGTGCAGCTTCCTCTGTCTGGGCTGTTAATTGCTGACTGTTTTCTGTCAATGTCAATCTGGAAAAGGGAATAAAGATGAAGAAGATTCAGTCTCTGTCTCTGTGTGCTTTGCAAATGGCCCGAGCTGAAGCCTCAGGGAAAGGGTGTGTGAAGTGTTAACCTTCACCCTCAAGGCACGGAACACGAGGGGGAGAATAGATAGGGCAATGGGGTCCCGGGAGCAGGAGGGCATTACTACAGTTAGGGACAGAAGGGGCACTTTCAGCAGGAATGCAGGGCCCTGAGAAAATCATCCCCAATAAATGGAGCAAAGAAGGAAGGTATGTTGGAGTTTAGAAAGAACGAAGAATCATGATGAGAGTGAGCTGAACTCAGAGTGTCGATGGGAAAGATCCAAACCCAGAGTGGGGAGGGTACCTTTCACTCCATAACCCTCCATCCACCATGGTGGTGCTCTGAAGGGGCAGTACCCATCCTGAATACCTGTGCCTGATGAATGGAGAAGAGCTTGTGTCCATACGTGTGTGGGTGGGGAATAGGGAACATATTGAGTTATATATCATTATATCTCACCCACAGATGCATCCATCAAAACCACTGAGACCAGCCCCCTCCAGTGGAGAACGAACTGAAGGGGTTCCTGGGGGTCTCTGTGATGGGAGGGCTATCAAAACCAGAGAGTGGAAGGGTGGGCTCCCTGGGCACTCAATGGCAGTGTATCTGAACATAATGGAGTGAGCTCACTCAGGGAGTGTTCAGAGCAGATTGGCTCATTGCTGTCGGACTGGCAGTGGATCATTACACTGTTGGTCATTTTGAACATGTTCTGGTCCATATTGGGTCAGGGAAGGCTGAGGACCAGGACAAGTTCACCTTCACGTTTAAAGACCAACAATATTGATGGAGCTGCCTGTGCCAAGGGTTCCCCAATAGTCCCTCCATCTTCCAGCAGAGCGTGGCACAGGACTGTGAGAGTTCAGGTCAGCTCACCCAAACAGTTTGCACAGTGTGTGGCTGACTTGCTGCTGGTTGTGGGAACTGAAGAGGAGGACGTGTCCCTTTGGGATGACAGAATTCCCAGGAGTTGCTCGGAGGGATCCTGATGTTGATCCCTTCCCTGGAATAGCAGGTGAAAAACTGCTGCATTGCTCAGGCCTTGACGTCAAGTGCTGTCACTCTGCCCTCACCTCACTCACATGGTCAGGGGGAGCTCAGTCCACTGACTCACATTTATCTGAATGAATTCCACTTGTTACTGATCAGCCCATCGGACCCTCCCAGCCCATCTGTATCCTCATGTCGTCTTGTACTGCTTTGGGACACCCCAATTCGGGAGGGTCAATAAATGGAAAGCACTAAAACTTTAATTCAGATACTGAAGACAATTACTGGTTTAATAGAGGAATGGATATCTTTCATTTGTAAATGGGATCAACATTTCTTTATTGAGTTAAAGTGACTCAGGTTAAATACATCTGTAGTGAATGTATAAATCTACAACAACCCCCACACAGGGTGTTTGGACTTGAGGCTGAGTTGAAAGTATTGGTGACACATCAGGGAGGTGCAGAGATACCTGGAGACTTTGTCCCAGAAGGATGTTATAAGCCTCAGGACCAGTCCGTCCAATTCCATGTGTAGTGAGGGGCATGAATATCTGACTGTGAAGATGGCAGGTAAGGATTTGGAGAGCACTGTAGAACAGAAACCCTCCCCGCCCCCTCCTTTGCTGTAGTTGTGGGTATGCTCACCGAGCTGGGAAGTTGATTTGTAAACATTTTGTCCCCTGTCTCAGTGACATCATCAGAGCTTTGGAGCTTCCTGTGAAGTGCTGTTGTGCTGTGTCTTCTGGAATTTATTTGATTCCATTCCTGCTGTTTCCAGTTACTGGTTCCGGATGTTTGTTGAAGTGGTCGGTATACTGAGTCTAGGTCAATGTGCTTATTGATGGAGCCCATGGATAAGTGTCATGCCTCTAGAAATTCTCTGGCTGTACTCTGTTGAGCTTGTCCTGTGATCATAGTGTTGGCCCAATCGAATTTGTGGTCCTTGTCATCTGTGTGTATAGTTCCTCAGGAAAACTGCTCATGGGGTTTAGTGGCTCGTTGGTGTTCATGGATGTGGATGGCTAGTTGTCTGCCTGTTTGTCCCAAGTGTTTTGTGCAAACATTGCATGGATTCTTGTAAACTCCATCTGTCTTTCACACGGTGGGTATTGGGCCTTTTGTTCTCATGGGTTGTCTGAGCGTGGCTATCAGTTTCTGGGCTGTTTATGAGTGGTTGGAGTTCTGTGATGTTTTTATATAAGGCAGTGTGGCTAGTGGGTTAGGTCGTGGCATACCCTCATCGCGTTGTTTGTCTGTTATGCACCTGTGGATGAAGTTGCAGGAATATCTGTCCTTGGCAAAGTCTTTGTAGAAGTGAACTTCTCTTTGCAGGTTGGGAGTGCTGCAGTGGGTTGTAGCCCTTTAGAACAGGTTTCTAATGCAACTTCTCCTGTGCGTGGGGAGGGATCAGGCAGAGAGGAAGAATCGGTGCAGCCATTGTGCAGCATCCATTTCCAATCCCACTGCAATGTCATTGCTTGCCCTCGACACCAAGCAGATGCTCCCATCACAAGAGGTTCCATGGCCCTGAGGACTGTGAGAGCGAGCCCTGTCCATTCAGCCCGATCATCAAGCTCCAGCCTTCCTGATGTGGTGGCAGCCAGGAGAACCCTGCCCATGGGAGATTCCACACACACTCCCTCCCTCCCTGCAGGGAAAGATGATTCCATGGCCCTGCTTTCTCTCCAAACTGATCCAAATTCAAGTGTTGCTGAAAAAAAAGAGACATTTTGTCAAAGCTTTTGTCTTGCACCCAACAAGACATTTTGTAAGAAATAGCGCAGCAAAATAATGAAGATCCCAGCGGGTCAGGCAGCATCCATGGAGAGAAAGCAAGGCAAAAAGAAATGCTTCCACAAGAAGGGTTTTGTCTCACTCAAGTACTATATTCTCAAATGACTATTTGAACCTGATTTCCTGTTTTACTTCAGGCCTGTTGAAATTCTAAAATTCTGTCTTTATTTGAATGGAGCATTCTGTTTATCATCATTCATCATTCAATTCCAATAACTGCATCAAAATGTTTTTCCTGATCTCTTTTCTGTACCTGGTATATGACTGGAGAATATGTCATTTTGCCTTTCAGTTTATCTGCACTGATAGTAAATCTACATTTACTGTGATTATTTGTTTAAGAACTTTTGAACACCAGAACACCCTCCCTCCACTGTCAAGATCCTGTTCTGGCCTTCATAGAATCACAGAATCGAGGAATTCCTACAGATTGGAAGCAGGACACACAGCCCAGCAAGCTCATACTGACCCTTTGAAGGCCATCCCACCCAGACGCACACCTTCCCCACCCTATTCCTGTAATCCTGCATTTTCCATGGCATTTTCCATTTGCCAACCTGCACTTCTCTTGTGACCCAAGATCCCCTATCCATGTCCCATTATCTATTGCCCCTCAAAGCAGCCCCTAACTGTGCACCATTCTAGCCATGACCTAACCATGGTCACTCTCCCCTCCATCTCCTCACTATCAATATTCAATCCAAAATCACATTGACCTTTATTTCTGATATTTTTTCTAAGTTAAAGGAGATCTGTCACTTGAATCCTTTCTTGCGCGCTGCAGTATTGTTTATAATATAGACCACCCTTCAACCTTTTTTGTTCTCAGAGGAGTTACAACCAAGAAAACCTCTTCCAGCTCTCAGTGGAGAAATTCAGTTATTCCCGTTTCCCTGCTCTACCCCAATTGCTTCCCTTTCTGTGTGACTGTGTTTCTAGTGTGTTCAACAATATCTGACACTTGCCTGCCGAATGCTCTTACACCCATTGATACCTGTTGAGGTCTCCCAGATAAATTGCTGCTCTTTCCAGTTTGGTGACCCGTTTTGATAGCAGTTTGTTCAGTCTTTCAGTATAATTCATTTTGTGTCTGATCTCAGTGTCAATCCGAAGGACACTCCACCTTTCAGTCTGACAAACCAGGGTCACCCATGTCATGGCTCTGTTTCTGGCCGAGGGTCCAGTCTTTCAAAGAGATGAATTCAAGCTTCACCAGTTTGATCATTTGAAGAGTATCTCATTTATATTGATTTCTCCGAGGATGGGTGGGCACAAAAGTGGCTGCTATTTTTTGCCCTTTCCTAATTGTCCTGGAGAGGGCGGTGGTGAGCCATATAATATCTGGGAAGGAAGGCGCTGCGATCAGAACAATAAAACCCATGAAACTCAATGTCGTGTTCATGAATGTAGTTTGGACAAGGGAACCCAGTCATCATCCCGTCTGTGACTCCAGTCCCACAGTGACGTGATTCATTCTTAATGGCCCCATAATCTGGCTCAGAACTCAGTCCGAGTAACTAGGGATGGGCAATAAATTTGTGGTTTAATTTACAATAGTTTATAAAATAGTTCATTTAAAAAAATATTTAAAATATTTAAATCTATGTTAACCTGAGTGCACAAGGCATAACTTCAAAATTTGCTGATGGTATGAAACTTGGATGTATTACAGCTGATGAAGAAGATAGTTCTAACTTCAAAAAGGATGTAGATAAGTTAATGGAATGAGCAGATAGCTGTAGAAACAATTTAATGGAAAGAGATGTCACTGATTCATTTTGGAAAGAAAACAGGGGAGACAAAACAAACTAAAGGGTACAAGTATGGATGGGTGTAGGGGTACTTGGATCTGGATATTTTTGTGCATCAGTCACTGAAGGTGGCAGGATAGGCTGCTGTTCTCATAAGAGAGCAGCTGATTAAAGCAGATGCCATATCAACATGAGCATAGAATACAGCGTGGATGTGAAAAGCATGTTTCCTTTTCAGCGAGAATATCAAATTAAAACAAATTCCCTCATAGAAGACGGAGATAAGCAGGTTCTTTTTCTTGCATAAGGTCATGGATCTTCGGAACTCTTCATCAAACATAGAAATGAAACCTCTGAATGCTTGTAATGAAGAGGTAGATAGCCATTGCTTTCAAGAATCTATCAGAGTAAGGCAAGAATGTAGAATAATCAGGTCAGCCATGGGGAGCAGGCTCAAGAGGATGAATCTCCTTCCTCTGCCACTCACTCATTTGATCGTGTGTCCAGTTCCACCGTTGAAAGAACAGCACCTTGAAAGCTTGTGGTTTTCAATAAAGCAGCTGAAGTGGCTGCTGGTGTGTGTGGGCGCCAATGGAAGGGGACTTTACCCATAATCCTCAGCATCAGTGCAAGCGCTCTCTCGCCACTAGAGGGTAGTGCTTCATTGTCCCTGATCAGTAAAAAATTAACTGGGACTCTGCTTAGAGCAAAGAGGCTGAATCTATAGAGACCCATAGAGAGGCAGTGCAGCTTTAGAAGCAGGGTACTTATCACACCACAATGAAAATGTCCCCTGTGATAAGAAAAGTACTTTGATGTGACTTTCGTTTGTCTTCACAGTGTGCTGTTTTGTTCATTCTGTGAAACACATAGATGATGTCAGTACTGAGTGGCACAAAGTATATTTCCTCCTCTAACCCCTTTCCAAAACACCCTCTCCATCTTGCTTTACTCCTTATTGACTCTTCTACAATTGTCCCTGTTCCCTCACTCCGTCCCTGTCCCAGAGGGATTGATGGCCGGAGTTCATGACCCCGCACTGTGTGAAGGTTGGTGTGACGTGAGGCCAGTGTGTTGGAGCTTGGGCTCCTCCCTCAGGCCCAGGTGTAGGGGCCTGTTCAACAATCTGCACATTGTCCTTTTTCTCTTTCTGACCGTACTGGAGTTTTCAAGCTGCTGGCAACAAACTGTCTTGTCTAAAATTCTCCTAGCACTGGACAGATTTCTGCTGTTGATTTTTCTTCTCTCTCTGGAGTCAGCTCTGTATTCAGTGCCTGTTATCATTTTGTTAGAGTTCATATGTCAGCTGCTGCTTCCTTGCTATGGACTTGGAAAAAAATCATCAATGCCTCTTGAGATTTAAATAATTTAACATTCCAATGATGTGAATGCATCAGTGTTGTTTATAGCAGGGAGCATTTAACATCATGGTTCTAGGTTTTAATGGATCCTCTCTCATGATAATACAGTTTGCAATGTTTCTCTCCACTTATGTGTTATTCAGATGCTTGCAAACCTGTTATGATGAGGACAGTGCGTCTTCAACTCTGTGTGACGGAGTGGATGGGTGTTTGATTTCTCATCTCACTATCGTCCAGTTTTCAAAGAAAATGCTGTAGTCTTTGAAATGAGATTATCTATAATGTGTTTGGATTTTATTTTTGCAATGCCAATTTTCATAAACAATATCCTGTTCCATTTTGTAGTTATGTTTGTCAATGAATGTTCCCTGAGATACTGAGAGTTTATACAACACGCCATTTGCCGGTGACCCAGATGTTGGCTGAAGCCTCTGGTTGTTCGGTTAGTCAAAGCCATTGTCTTGCTCTCTGCAGTTAGACCATCAACTTGGTTTCTCAGTGTGAGCCAGGAGACCACTGTGTGGTGACTTCCTGCCCCACTGTCAGTGTAAAGGTAAGTGGGAACTGTCGTGGTTAATCCCATCATGAACATCAGAACATTCTGCTCAGTTGAAACTACATCCACTGACTAATTTCTCTGGCCACCATCGCAGTAAAACCAAAACTCTCCCTTTGTCAGCACAAAGAGAAAGTGTCCGTCAGATTCCCTCGTGTGTGATGGTTTAGCCCAATAGGAGCAGCACTGGTAGACCATGCTGCATCAGCCTGCACAGAAACTTGGGCAAATTCCAAATGAAAATGTGATCTTCAATGGATCTGCTGCTACAGGAAATATGCAATTGGAATCCTTGTTAATGAATCACCTCATCAAACCTAAATACAATGGAGAAAATATAAACCAAATCAATTTCCCATGGTCACAACACAACAAGAAAGTGGGGAACAGACAGATGCTGTCCCATGTCTTTAGGGAGCATTGCTTTTCCTGTCCCCTCTCTCTCTGTGGGTTAAAATTTTTACCATCCTTTCTGTGTGAGAATATTACTGTTCCTGTCTCCACTCTCTTGGGGACAGGTAGGGATGTCACATCCACCCGGTTCGTTCGTTCCATTTACTCTTCTGAAATGGGTAACCCCTACTTCACCATGTGTGTGAGCCATGAGTGAAAGTCCAGCACAGCTCACCCTTCATCTCAATCAGATCACAGGGGTCTAAGGTTAGTCAATGCTGTTTGGACCAGACAAAAGCACTGACTGACTGGAGACAATTCAGATCAAGTCCCAGTGAGACTGCTATTGACCTTCATCCTCAAAGCACACTGAGGATGTGGTCATTAGACCCAGTGTTGTCACAAAGTAAGTTCTCCCAGAGATTCATGATCCATTCCAGATTTTACACAAGTGTGCGATGTTGTTGGATGACAGGTGGGAAGGCTTGGAGACAAAACATAAAACGAGAGAGAATTATATTCGTATTTTGCCGTTTTTGAGCTTGGATGTTGGAAAATGTTTTAAAGCCAATTCAATACTTCCGAAGTCCTGGCATTGCTGTGATGTGGGAATTGTGACAGCCTGGGCAAGGCAGATCATATGGCAGCACCACCCAGAGACTGGAGGCTGCTACTGCAGGCAGGGGACAAACCAGTTGTGCTGTGAGGGAAGGACACTGAAGCACACAAGGACATGAGAAATTGAAGCAGGAGTCCATCATTTCTTAAATACAGGGACAAAAATTGCACACAATACTTCAAATGCAGGCTCACTAATACCCTTTAAAGATTTAAGAAGATTTCTCTACTTTTAAATTCCAACCCCAGACAACAAAGGTTGTGGGTGGCCGTGTGGGCGGCACGGTGGACAGTGGTTAGCACTGCTGTCTCACAGCGCCTGAGACCCGGGTTCAATTCCCGACTCAGACGACTGACTGTGTGGAGTTTGCATGTTCTCCCCGTGTCTGCGTGGGTTTCCTGTGGGTGCTCCGGTTTCCTCCCACAGTCCAAAGATGTGCGGGTCAGGTGAATTGGCCATGTTAAATTGCCTGTAGTGTTAGGTAAGGGGTAAATGTAGAGGTATGGATGGGTTGCACTTTGGCAGGTTGGTGTGGACTTGTTGGGCCGAAGGGCCTGTTTCCACACTGTAAGTAATCTAAAATTCCATTCGCCTTCTCAATTCCTTGCTGTACTTACTTTCTGTGTTTCATGCACAATACTACTCAGATCACTCTGTATTGCACTTTGTTGGAATCTCTCACTATTTAAATACTAGTCGGCCTTTCGATTATTCTGAACAAAGTGCATGGTCTCACTTTCTGATATTAAATTCTGTCCACTGTGTATGAGTGTTTCATTTCCAGTTTGGTCTTCTCTTTGTAATTGACTGTCTCAATGCATCTATCTGTAGTGTGTCCCATTCCCATTTGTTGATGGCCCTGACCCTTGATTGTCCAGCCCTTTCCTGCTGGTTCCATTCAATGACAGGCAGGAGGCTGGAGGAACACAGCAAGTCAGGCAGCATCAGGCGGTGAAGAAGTTAATGTTTTGGGTGTAACTCTTCTTCAGGAATGGTGGTGGGTGTAGGCGGAGCTGCAGATAAAGGGGGTGGCAGGGGCAGAGTGGAGAACGGGGATAGATGAAGACAGGCAGAGGACACGACCTGATTCGTCAATGGAAGGAATGAATCTGTTTGGTGGCAGAGAGGACTGGAAGAGATGGGAGGGGCTGGGGAGGGAGTCAGGGGATGACAAGGGAAGATATTTGAAATTGGAGAACTCAGTGTTGAATCCTCTGGGCTGTAGGCTGCTCAGGCAGAAGATGAGGTATTGTTCCTCCAATTTGCAGTTTGGTTCATTGTGGCAATGGAGGAGGCCAAGGATGGTCATGTTGGAAAGGGAGTGGGAAGGGGAATTAAAATGGGTGGTGACTGGGAGGTCTGGTCGGCCCCTACAGGCCCAGCTGAGATGCACGACCAACCGCTGCCTAAGTTTATGTTTGGTCTTCCAGATGTAGAGAAGACCACATCGCCGTCACCTGATGCAGTAAACTCGGTTGGAGGAGAGGCAGGTGAACCTCTGTCTCACCTGGAAGGACTGTTTGGGGCCCTGGATGGAGGTGCTGGGGTTGGTGTACCAGCAGGCTTTGCATCATTTCCGTTTGCAGGGGAAGGTACCGGGGGGTTCAGGAGAGATGGTGGAGAGAGTGGTGCAAACCAAGAATTGTCAAAGAGAACAGTCCTTGTGGAAGGCAGACAGGGGTAGCGTGAGGAAGAGATTCTTGGTGGTGGGGTCTTGTTGGGGTTGGCGGAATAGGATGATGTGTTGTATACAGAGATTGGTTTGGGTGATAGGTGAGGACAATGGGCACTCTGTCTTTATTCTGTTTGGAGGGGGTGGGTTTAGAGCAGTGGAATGGGAAATGGAGGTGGTGCGATGGATGACAGAGGGAGCAAAAGCATGTTGTTCGAAATAGGTGGACATCTGGAATACTTCGGAGTGGAATGTTTCCTCATCCGAGCAGATAGAGCAGAGGTGGAGGAATTGGAAGAATGGGATAGAGTTCTTGCAGGACACTGGGTGGGAGAATGCATCGTCTGGGTAATAATGGGAGTCTGTGAGTTTGCAGTAAATGTCTATCTGAACACTGTCGCTGGGGATGGGAATGGAGAGGTCAATGAAGGGGAGGGAGGTGTCCAAGGTGGACCAAGTGAATTTGAGAGTATGGTGGAAGTTGTGGGCGAAGACGATGAACTGCTCCAGTTCAGCCTGGGTGCAGGTCACTGCACCAATGCAGTCATCGATGTAATGGTAGCAGAGCTGGGGCACAGTGCCTGTGTAGGCACTGAAGAGGGACTGTTCAGCATAGCCAATAAAGGGGCAGGGGGAGCTGGGGCCCATCCAGGTAATCATAGCCACCCCTGGATTTAGAGGAACTGGGAGGAGTTAAAGGAAAAGTTGTTGAGGGTGAGGACCAGTTGGGCCAGATGGAGGAGGGTATTGGTGGAGGGGGAGTGGATGGATCTGTTGGAGAGAAAAAAGCAGAGGGCCAGGAGGCTGATCTTGTTGGGTATGGACATATATAAGGACTGTCCATAGTGAAGGTAAAGTGCTGGAGGCCTGGGAACTGAAGGTTTCTGAAGAGATGGAGAGCATGGTTGGTGTCACGGATGTAGGTGGGAAGTGCCTGAACCCAGGAGGAGAGGATGGAGTTGAGGTAGGATGAGAGGAGTTCGGTGGGGCAGGAGCATGTTGAGATGATGGGTCGGCCGGTGTAGTTGGGTTTGTGGATCTTGGGGAGCAGGTAGAACTGGGCAGTGCAGGGCTGGGGGACTATGAGATTGGAGACAGTGGAGGGGAGATCACTGGAGGCAATGGGGGCACTGACAGTGTGAGTGATTTTGGCCTGATGGGTCACAGTGGGGTCATGGGCAAGGGGGAGGCAGAACGTGGTGTCAGAGAGTTGGGGTTCGGCCACTGCGACATAGAGGTCCGTTCCCCAGACTACTGCCTTTGTCAGTGGGTTTGATGGTGAACCGGGGGTTGGTACGGAGAGAGTGGATTGCTGCATGTTTGGAGGAGGGGTGATTGGAGAGGGTGAGGGTGGTGGAGAAATTGAGGCAGATGATGTCACATCAGTGGTCAGCAATGAAGAGCTCTAGGGTGTGTACACAGCTGTTGGTGGGGGGGGTTGGGGGGTGACCAAGTGGAGGAGGAAGGTTGGAGGTGGGAGAAGGGGTCCTCAGAGGGAGTTTGGGAGTTTTTGTTAAAGAAGAAGACACGGAGGTAGAGGCGGCGGAAGAAGAGCTCCACGTCCTGGTGGGTGCGGGGTTTTTTGAAGTAGGCAACGAATGTGAGCCCTTTTCTCAGGATGGATCTTTTGGCCTCAGAGAGTTCGAGGTCGTGAGGGGGTGGTAAATAAGGGGCAAGGCTCGGGGTGGGGGATGAGGTTTTCAGGGGGGTCTGAGATGGCTGAAGGAGGGGAGGGGGAAAGGGTAATGGGAATGGGAGAGAATGGGTGTGGGAGAGAAAGGAGATTGGGGTGGAGGTGGGTTATGGAGTGAGGTGGGGGAGTGGGAAGGTGGGGATGTGGTGAAGAGGGAGAAGTGGAGGGATAGGGTGCACTGTGGGGGTGGATGGGTGAGGAGGGAGAGCGAGTGTGCTGGCTGGCTGCAGGTAGGCAGTTGGACTCAGGGGGACTCTGGGAAATGTAGTCTCAGTCCTGGTCGCAGAGTGGGAGGGGCCAGAAGTGGAGGCAGATGCTGGAGCGAAGTCAAGGCTGGATTGGGTGTTTTGACCCAGGTTCAATTCCAGCCTCAGGCAACTGTCTGTGTGGAGTTTGCACATTCTCCAAGTGCCTGCGTAGGTTTCTTCTGGGTGCTCTGGTTTCCTCCCACAGTCTAAAGACGTGCAGGTTAGGTGAATTGGCCATGCTAAGTTGCCCACAGTGGTCAGGGATGTGTAGGTTAGGCTCATTAGTCAGGGGAAAAGCAGAGTAATAAGACAGGGGATTGGGTCTTGGGTAGGTTACTCTTCCAAGGGTCAGTGTTGACATGTTGGGCCAAGTGGCCTGTTTCCTCACTGTAGGGATTTTATGACAGTCCATTCCGGATTCCCACCACCTGTTGAGTGAAAAAGTTCTTCACCAAATCTTATTTGCAGTGTCCATAATGAAATCTTTCAAACCATTCATTTTGTTGAATGTCATTTAGCTCTTGAGCTCCTTGTTCAATAAATGTTTTATTCTTTTTGATGAAATATGAGTTCCCTGACAGGGACGGTTAACTTTGTCCAATCAGGGAGCCCTGGCTGACAGATAAAAAGGGGAATGTCAGAAGGACTGATACTCTGGGACCTGACTCTGAATAACAACCTGCCAACCAACCCCCTCCTTCTGTCACCCTCAATCTCCCCATGCTTACTCTTGTTTCACCTTCGATCCAGCCTGTGCTGCCTTTGGGAGAGGTTGGCCTTCCCTCCATCACCCAGGAATGTGGTCATCATCCCAGAGCAGTCACACTTTTAACCTGAGGGTCATTACAGCTGTAGCAGGGGGAGAGAAAGTGGCACCTTCATGGTGGTCATACCTGTCATTAATCCACCGTAACCTCTCTTGGGGCTGCAAGAATTCAACCTCCCTCCCTCAGACAGCTCCCCTCCCTGGAAGGTAATATTGCTGCACCTTGTTTTGGGTTAATTAACCACTGAAATATGACTATGGGGAGCCAGCATTGGCTGGGCAGGCAGCCACCATTGACCCTGGATTCAGAAAGTCCCCTTGTAATTGGACATCACATTGGGGAGCACAGTCTAGATTAGAGTAGTGCTGGAAAAGCACAGCAGGTCAGGCAGCATCTGAGGAGCAGGAAAATCGACATTTCTGCATGAGGGAGCACAGTGCCCACTGCCTCTGAAATCCCTCCCTTACTGAGAATACACTCTCAGTATTCACCTTTTTCAGCTGCCATCTGAATTTACTATAAATTCTGTGTCCAATGATCCTGCCCCTCCAGCTACCTGATGAAGAAACAGTGCTCTGAACGCTTCTACTTTCAAATAAACCTGTTTGACTATCACCTGGAGTTGTGTGTTTTTTAACTTTGGCCATCTGAATGAGCTGCCATCTCAGACTGAATCAGCAGAACTGTTTTCCATTCATGATTTGAGAAGATTAAAGCCTAATCTTCAATCCCCAGCACAAAGCCCATTCTCAATCCATCGCTCGGAGACACATACCTCAGAGAGACACCTACAGACAGCACAGAGTAACACACTCACTCTGTGAGACAGGTTGCACTGAGGACCATGATCACACTCCATGCTGGAGACAGGTGTCTCCGAATGTGGGTGCGTTACTGAACGCTGCCTGTAGGTGTCTCTCTGAGTAACTAATCCACACTGAGAGAGACCCCTCCAAGCAGCATTAAGTTAAACACTCACACTCAGAGAGGCACACATTCCAGATAGAGCTTTATTCCTGATGAAGGGCTTTGCCCGAAACATCGATTTTCCTGCTCCTCAGATGCTGCCTGACCTGCTGTGCTTTTCCAGTACCACTCTAATCTAGAATCTGGTTTCCAGCATCTGCAGTCCTTGTTTTTACCTCAGAGAGACACAGCTGACAATGTCAGTGATTGGCCGAAGATTGTTTCAGCAGCTACCCAACATGCAGCAGAGATTGCACAGTGCGATCCCATCAGATGGGCCTGGACCAACAGAGTGAAGAGGGAATGCATCAGATTGTACTTATTGAGTCCTAACAGCTTTCGGTTTCTGTTCTTTTTGGAATCTTGTAACCTACATAAATTCCTGATCAAAGGGATCATTTGAAAATGATTAATGATTGTAATTGATTGACAGGCCAACCAGCCAATCTTGACAATGACCTGCTGAAATGCAGCCAATCAACTGGGGGGTGGGGAAGGTTATCTATTTCCAAAGCATACACCAGACAGAGACTGAATCTTCACCTTTATTCCCTTTTCCACATTCACATTGACAGAAAAAAAACTGCAATTAACAGCCCAGACAGAGGAAGCTGCTCAAATTCACAGCCACAATGGTGTTTAAGGAAAACATTTGTGGAGAATTGCTCAATAACATGAGAATCCTGTCCCTTGAAACAGTGACAAAACCTTAAATTGGAACTGACAGCTGAGCAGGAAGGAGATCTGGTTTATTGAAGCAGAGAATTCTGAGGTTCACATTGTTTTGTACAGCTGACAGTCTTCAGCAACTTCAAGAGATTTTACTTGGCATCACAAGTCAACCCTGTCCCCATCAAACACTCCCAGAACAGGGACAGCATGGGGTTTGACACAGCATAAAGCTCCCTCGACACTGTCGCAATGATCTGCTTTAACATCCAAACCTCAGAAGGTTCCCTGAGCAGTCCTGAGAAGGAAGAGAGTTGAAATTCAGTGCTGACAATGACCTTTGTCCTGCCAGCTCAGCCCTGTTCTATTTAAAGTTGTGTCTCCTCTGTGGACTGTCTCCAACACTCTACACACATTCTGATCTCCTGATGCTCTTGCTGAGGGGAGAGGGGAGGGTCACGTGGGTGAGGGCACAGGAGAAGCGAGCGTTGGACTCCCAGTCAGACCCAGAGAGGGTCAGCAGGCTGCTGACACTGTAGGTGCTGTCCGAAGCTCGCAGGTAGTTGCTGGTCTGAACCCCGTCCGAAATGACTGCACCGTCTTTCTTCCACTGCACCTCCAGCTCATCGGGATAGAAGTGATTGGCAAGGCACACCAGGGTGGCAGTGTCCTTGGCATTAATCTGCTCAGGGGAGGGGGGCAGCAGGGTCAGCTTGGGCTGAGAGTTGTCACGGACTGAAAGACAAAAGAAACAATTTTAATCCCTGACATTTGAAGGGAATTCAACCCTCACAATATTCACTGACAATACGATCTTTTTGAACATTCTTAGTCAATACAGAATAAACCCAACAAATGAACAGACACTGTTCAAATTGCTTCTTGCGATCTGAGTGTCACTGGCAGGGCCAGCATTCATTACCGTCCCTAGATGTCCCTGAGAAGGTGATGGTGAAGCAGCAGAGAGAGAAGGGACAATTTTGGACCATCAGTTATGGAATGAATGTGGGAAGCTGGAAGGGCTATCGATGGGGAAGCATTTTAGTGACACTGATTAGAACTCAGTGAGATTGAGAGGAGGAATGGAAATGGAGAACCATGGAGCAAGTGTAAAAGTTTTCATTTTACTAAACTGTGCGGTGCTTTGGTAAAAGTGGATCGGAACCAATGGCATGATGGGAAATCAGTGTCAGGGCAGTGGGAGCCCTCGAAGGATGAGACAGACTGTTCAGAATCTGTTCCCACAATGAGTAAGGGTGGGACTCCCACATCTAGACCAAAGAAACAAGAGGATTGGGGTTCACGTACTGACATGGATTGGGAACTGGTTGGCAGGCAGCACAGAAAGAATGAGTCTTTTTCTGAATGGCAGGTAATAACAACTTAGGGTGCCACAGGGTCAGCCCTTGGTACCCAGTTATTCATAATAAATAACAATAGAGTCATAGGGGCCCAAAAGACCCATCAGCCCATTGTGTCCATACTGGTCAAAAAACAACAACCCAATAATTGTCATCCATTTTTCCAGCAAAAGGGAATTAGATGCAATGTGTATTTAAGAAGGAATTAGATACAGTTCTTAGGATTAAAGGGATCAAAGAATGTGGGGAGAAAGTAGGAACAGGGGACTGTGTTGGATGAACAGCCATGATCATATTGAAGGGTGGAGCAGGCCTTGAAGGGCCGAATGGCCTACTGCTGCTCCTGTGTTTGATGTTTCTATCTGTTTCTCAGATAATGAAGGAATGTCTCTCATCATTTTGAAGCTGGAAGTCAGATGGGTGTGGAGGTGGAAGATGTGGCCATGGTGATTAATGCAGGTCAGTGAGGTGGTTCAGAAGACACATGGGATAAACTGTTTTTCTTTTTCCCTTGATGGAATGAGGGCATTGCTGGATCGGCAGCATTTATTGCCCATCCCTAATCACCCAAAGGACAGTTTCGAGTCACCCACATTGCTGTGGGTCTGGGGTCACATGGTAAGGATGGCAGTTTTCTTCCCTAAAGGACATAAGGGAATCAGATGCTTTTTCCTGACAATCAACGATGGTTTCATGGTCATCATTAGTCTCTTAATTGCAGATGTTGTTTTGAATGAATTTGAATGCCACCATCTGCTGGATTCTAACCCTGGTCCCCAGAACATTACCTGGATCTCTGGATTAACAGCTCAGCAATAACACCATTAGACCATCACCTCCCTTATCTCATTTTTGGTTGACTGTGAAAGCAAGGTGTTTGTTTATTCTGGAACTGTATAAAACCCCAGTTAGAGCACAGTGAGAGAACTGTGTACGGTTCTGGTCACCACATACAGGAAGGATGTGATTCCATTAGAGATGGGGACAGAGGAGGAGTTTGTCTGGAATGGGGACTTTGAGCTTTGCGGAATGATTGGATTGGCTGGGACTGTTTTCTTTGGAACACAGGAGGCTGAGGGGAGATTTGATGGTGGTGTGTAAAATGATGAGGGGCCTGGACAGAGTGGGTAGGAAGGACTGATTTCCACCAGCACAGAGGGCAATAACCATGGGGAGAGATTGAAATCAGTTGGGGCAGGATTAGAGGGGGGTTGAGGGTCTTTGTTTTCACCCAGAACTTGGTGGGATGTGGGACTCACTGTCTGAAAGGGTGGGAGAGGCAGAAACCCTCATCACATTGAAAAAACACTTAGATGTTCACTTGAAACAGCAAAACTTCCAGAGCTATGGAGCAAGAGCTGGAAAGTGGGATGGAGCGTGGTATCTCTTTAACAAACCTCCGATTACCCACAGATCAGGAGAACTTTATCCAAGAACATTGGAGAAGACTCGGATCCACACACGTCAGGAAAGAATCACGTTGGGGTGTCTGTGTAGAAGATTCTAGATTATATTTCAAACCTTGCTGCACACTATTGGGCTGAGGTCAAGGGTGAGGCTGCAAAGAGTCTCAGTGTCCTAGGGTCAGACAGGGTCACTGCTCCTAATGACCCCATGACTCCTGGAAGGTGAGAGTGCGCAGACAATGGATGAGGATCCTGATCAGGAGACTCCAACCTTCAAGAAAGACTTGCACTTGTGTAGCACCTGTCCCCAACTCAGGGTGTCCCACTGGATCTTTCCAGCAGACTGTGCACAGCGAGATCCCAAACACCATGTGATAATTAGCAGAGAAATACATTCTGAGTGATTTTGACTGGGGGATAAATATTGACCAGGGACACCAGGGGGAACTGCCTGCTCTTCATCCAATAGTGCCATGGAATGGCATCTTTCACAACTGAAAGACTCTCAGTTATTCCAAAAAATGAAGAATAGTTCCTTGAAGATGAAGTTGCAGGTACATAGGGAAGTGACAAAGTTATTTGGTTTGCTTTCCTTTATTTGTCAGTGCATTGGGTATTGGAGTTGGGAGCTGTTGCGGCTGTACAGGACATTGGTTAGGGCACTTTTGGAATACTGTGTGCAATTCAGTTCTCCTTGCTGTAGGAAAAATGTTGCGAATCTTAAAATGATTTACAAGGATGTTGCCAAGGTTGGAGGGTTTGCATGAAAAGGAGAGGCTGAATAGGCTGAGGCTGTTTTCCCTGGATCATTGCAGGTTGATGGGTGACCGTATAGAGGTTTATAAAATCATGAGCGGCATAGATAAGGTGAATAGAGAAGATTTTTTCTCCAGAGTTGGGGAGTCCAGAACTGGAGGGCATAGGCTGAAGGTGACAGGGGAAAGATTTAAAAGGGACCTAAGGGACGTTTTCAATCAGAGGGTGTTAAATGTATGGAATGAGCTGCCAGAGGAGGTGGTGAAGGCTGGGACAATTACAACATTTAAAAGGCATGGGTATGTAAATAGAAAGATGTTAGAGGGATATGGGCCAAATGCTGGCAAGTGGGACTAGATTAATTTCGGATATCTGGTCAGCATGGACGAGTTGGACCAAAGGGTCTGATTCTGTGCTGTCCATCCCTCTGACTCTAATTGTATTTCAATCCAGCCCTTAACACATCAGGCTCTCCCAAAGACATTTACAGACAGTTTTGTTTGACAAGCAGTCACTGTTGCAATGTCAGTAACGTGGCAGCCAGTTTCTGCACAGCAAGATCCCACTAGAAGCAATGAGATCAAAGACCAATAATGATGTTGGCTCAACGATAAATATTGTCCTGAACTCAACCCAAAGAGAAAGGAATTTGGTTCAGTTGGATGGAAAATGAGAAAATGGAAGGTAAAGGAGAAGGTAGGATTGCTGGTTAGTGATGGGATTGATTGTTACCAAAAATAAAAGAAAGGGATGGAATTTTTGAATATCAAAGGGATCATAAAAGTGCAGGGAAAATCAACAATAGAACAAACTTAAAGAGTTTGTATCTAAATGCACAAAGCATTCTGAGTAAGGTTGACAAAGTGATGTCACAAATCCAGGTAAATTGAGTTTCCAAGGAATTTAAACTAAAGTTGAGGAGGGCTCAGGAAAGGTTATTCAAGTTTCTAGAAGATGTAAAAGGACAGAGAGTACAGAAAGGATCAGGAATCGAACATAAAGCACAGCAGATAAGGGGACAATGATGGGAAGGAGGGCAATCAATGCAGGACTGAGGGTGTTGTACTTAAATGCACACAATATACACAATGGGCTTGTAGTGCAGATTGAAACTGGCAGGTACGATGTTGTGGGTATCACAGGGACATGGCTGAAAGGGAATTCGGGCTGGGAACTAAATATCCAAGGATACATGTCCTATCAAAAGGACAGGCAGATGGGCAGAGGGGGAAGAGTTGCCTTGTTAGTGAGAAATGAAATTAAATCAATAGCAAGAAGTGATGTAGAGTTAGAAGGTGTAGAATCTGTGTGGGTAGAGCTGAGGAACTGCAATAAATAAAGAATCTGATGCAAGTTATGTCCAGGTCTCCAAGCAGTAATCAGGGTGTGGGGAAGGAAATCAATTAGGAGACAGAAAATGTCAGGGCAGACTTCAATGGATAGGTGGGCTGGGTAGTGTATCTCAAGGAAAGGATTTCATGGAATGTCGATGATTTTGGAGCAGCTTGTGGTTGAGCCATTATGGAACTGGCAGGTCTGGATTCAGTGATGTGTATTGAGGCAAACTTGATTAGTGAGTTTAAGGTGAAAGTATCCCTGTGGATAAGTGACCATAATACGATAGAATTCCCCCTGTAGTTTGAGAGGGAGAAGCTGCAATCAGATTGAACAGTATTTCAGTTGAGTAAAGGTAACTCAATGTGGTGGAGAATAGTGGGAAGCCCGAGGATTAGGAAGCCTTTAAAAACCTGCAGGGGATAAAAGCATTAAGGGTGGAGAATGTGAAATGTGGGAGTTATCTAGCCAGTAATATAAAAGAAGATTGCAGGAGTTTTATCAGGTGTATAAAAAGGAAGAGGGAGTCAAAAATAGACTATGGATCACTGGAAAATGAGGCTGGAGAAAGAATAACAGGAAATGAAGGAATAGCAGAGGAATTGAATAGATATTTTGCCTCAGTCTGCACCATGGAAAACACCAGCAGTGTCCCAGTAATTCAAGACTGTCAGGGGTCGGAGGGGAGTGTAGTGGCCATCACTAAGGAGGAGGTACTGGGGAAGCTGAAAGGTCTGAATATGGATAACGCACCCAGACTGGATGAACTACACCCATGTGTTCTGAAGGAGATCACTGAGGAGATTGTGGAGGCATTGGTGATGATCTTTCAGTAATCAATGGAGTCAGGGTATGGAGGTGAGATGGGGACGGATTTGGTGGGGGCAAGGGACAGGAAAATGGCTCACATACCACCCCTGTTTCAGAAGGGAGGGAGGTAGAAGGTGGGACATTGTAGGCCAGTTAGCCAGGACTCAGTTGTTGGTAAGGTTTTAGACTTCAATTTAAGGATGAAATTGCAGAGGATTGGAAGTGCAATGGCTTCATCAAGGAGACGTCATGCCTGGCAAATCTGTTAGAATTCTTTGAGGAGGCAATGAGCCAGTCAGACAAAGGAGAGTCCGAGGAAGTAATCTCTTTGGATTTCCACAAGGCATTTGACATAAGATAAGCGCCCACAGTATTAGTGGCAATGTAGTGGCATGGATTGAAGACTGGCAGGTTGGCATAAAGCAGAGCATGAGGAACAATGGCCGCTGGTGACTAGTAGAGTTCTGCAGTTGTCAATGTTATGGCCATAACTATTCACGTTATACATTAACAATCTGGATGAAGGAAGTGAAGACATTGTTGCTAAGTTTGCACGTGACATGAGATAGGTGGAGGGACAGGTAGTGTTGAGGAAGTGGGAAGGCTGTAAAAGCTCCTGGATAGGCTCGGAGAGTGGGCAAAGAAGTGGCAGACAGAATACAATGTGTGACAGTGTGAGGGTATGCACTTTGGGAGGAAGAAGAGATGCAAAGACTGTTTGCTAAATAAGGAAAGCTTTTGGAAATCTAAAGCACAAACCTCATTCAGGTTTCCCTTCAGTTTAACAGGCAGGTCCAGTTTGTGCTTGGGAAGGCAAATGAAATGTTCGCATCCATTTCAATAGGGCCAGAATACAAGAGCAGAGATGTACTGCTGAGGCTGTGTAAGGCTCTGGTCAGACCACATTTTGAATATTGTGAGCAGATTTGGGACCCATATTCTAAGAAACAATGTGCTGGCATTGGAGGGGTTTACAAGAATGATCCTGGGGATGAAAGGCTTGTCATATGAGGCGTGGTTGAGGACACTGTGTCTGTACTCGATGGAGTTTAGAAGAATGAGGAGGGATCTGATTGAAATTTGCAGAATACTGATCGGCCTGGATAGAGTGGATGCAGGACAGACTCGGGAACCAAGGCACAGCCTCAGAATGAAGGGCCGACCCTTTTGAGCTGAGGTGAGGAGGAATTTCTTCAGCCAGAAGGTGGTGAATCTGTGGAACTCATTGTTACAGAGGGCAGGGGAGGCCAAGTCACTAAGTGTATTTAAGACAGAGATAGATAGGTTCGTGATTGTGAAGGGGATCGAACGTTCCTGTGGAGTAGGCAGGAGAATGGGGGTGAGAAGCATATCTGCCAAGATCAAATGGCAGAGCAGATTCAATGGGCTGAATGGCTGATTTCTGCTCCTATTTCTTAAAGACTTCTGGAGAGTTTCCCCAAAACCCTGGAACACTGAACCCACTGGACTGTGAGCCCTGCTGGAGCTGTTTGTCATCAGAACTTTGCCAAGAGACAAACAAAGAGTGGAGAGAGTGTGCATCCATGTGGGAATTTCAGAATGTTTCCCAGCTCCTGGAATACCATGAGTACAGGAAGTGAAGTCTGTGACAGCAGTTAGAGCTCTGGGTTTTGGAGCTTGAGCAGCAGCTGGTGTCAGTGCGGAGCGTCTGTGAGGCTGAGAGCTCCGTGGAGAGCACGTTTCTAGATGTGGTAACTCTGCAGCCTCAGAGTATGCAGGGAGAGAGGGAATGGGGGAGCAGCAGACAGTCCAAAAGGATCAGGCAGCTAGTATAGGAGTCCCCAGGCATCCCACTCTCCAACCAGGATACAGTTCAGAATCCTGATGAGAATGATGGTTCATCTGGGGAGTGCAGCCAGAGCCAAGTCCCTGGCATCACTGGTGACTCAGCTATAATGGGGGGTTGCCGGGGCGGTGGGGGCGGGGGGGAGGTGAGGGGTGGTGGGGTGGTGGGGTGGTATTAGCAAGACTGGAAGAGTGATCGTAAAAGGAGATTTGAGACTGAGGGCATCGATAGGTGTTTCTGCAGCTGCAGATGGGAATCCAGGATGGTGTGTTGTCTCCCTGGTGCCAGAGTGAAGGATGTCACTGAGCGACTGCAGAGCACCCTGAGGGGAGAGGGGGAATAGGCAGCAGTCGTGGTCCACATCGGTCCCAGTGACAGAGGGAGAAAAGGGATGTAGTCCTGCAGTCAGAATTTAGGGAGCTCAGAAGGGAAATAACATCAGGAACTCAAAAGTAGGAATCTTCAGGTTACTCCCAGTGCCCCAGGCAAGTGACAAGAGGAGCAGGAGGATAACACAAGTGACTGTGGGGCTGGGAAGAGGATCCAGGAGGGAGGGTTTTAGATTCTTGTGACATCGGGACTGGGTCTGGGGTAATGGGACCTGGATAGACCAGACAGCGTTGCTCCTGAACAGAGCTGGCACTGAGCTCCTTTGAGGTGATCTACTCGTGCTGTTGGAGAGGGTTTAAACTAACTTGGCAGAGCTGTGGGAGTCAGGAGGGACTGTCAGAGAGGAACACCAAGGTCCACAGAATCATCAGTGCAGTCAATAAGTCACCACCCAATGGGAAGGATTTAGAGGAATACATTTGCAAGGAATTTACAGTGACCTGCAAATATAATAGTCATTACAAATGGGGTTGGGGGGGGGGGGTGGAATTTCTTTAATTTCTGAATATAGACTGGGGTAGTAGCAGTGTGAAGGACAGAGGGGCCAGAGTCGTGAGAGTGTGTTCATGTGAATTTTCTCCAGCTGCATGTTTCCAGTCCAATGAGAAAGGAGGCTCTGCTAGATCTGGATCTTGGGAATGAGGAGGCCCAAGTGGATCACGTGTCAGTGAGAGGACACTTAAGGAAGAGTGATCATTGTATCACAAAGTTGAGGGTGACGGTAGAAAAGAACAAAGGCCTTTTCAGGGTAAAACATCTTCACTGGGGAAAATGCCAGCTTCTATAAGATATGGATGTCTCAGATCTGAATAAAGTTGGATCAAAGGTTGGCAGGAAAGTCCTGAAAAGAATAGTAGAGGATGTGGACCAGGTATATTCGAGATACATTTGAAGGAGGGCAAACAATTCCTGAACTTACTCAAGGGCAAAAGTGGTAGAATTATGGTAAATAAGAAAAGGGCAAAAGAGTAACTAGAGAGAGAATAGGGCCCCATGAAGATGAACAATGTACCTCTGGGTGGATCCACAGGAAATGGTTTAGGTCTTAAATGAATATTCCAGGTCAGTATTTATCATGGAGAAAGACATGGAAATTTGGGAACTTGGGAAATAAATAGTAATGTCTTGACACAAGTCCACATTATAGAAGAAGATTTCTTAAAGTGCAAGACGGTAGATAAATCTCCAGGACCTGATCAGGTGTATCCCAGGACATTGTGGAAAGCTAGGAAAGAGATTGCTGGATCCCTTGCTGAGGTATGTTTCTGATTGACAGCCATGAGTGAGGTTCTGGAGAACCAGAGAGGTTGGCTAATGTTAGCCATTATTTAAGAAAGGCTGTAAGGAAAAGCCAGGGAAATATAATCCAGTGAGCCTGAAGTCATTGCTGGGTAAGTTATTGGAGTGAGTTCTGAGGGACAGGATTTACATGCATTTGGACAAACAATGCAGTTTTGTGCATGGTAATCATGTCTCACTAACGTGATTGAGATTGTTTGAAGAGAAGATTGATGTAGGCAAAACAGTACACACTGTCTATATGGACTTCAGCAAAGCATTTGACAAGGTTCCACATGATAGACTGATTAGTAAGATTAGGCCACATGGGATCCAGGGGGAGCTAGCCATTTGGGTAAAAAAAAATGACTTCAAGATAGGAGACAGAGAGTGGTGGTAAGTGGTTGCTTTTCAGACTGGAGATCAGATGTCAGCTGTGTGCCACAAGGACTGGGCCCTTGGCTTTTTATCATTTAAATAAATGATTTGGATGTGAATATAGGAATTATGGCGAGTTTGTAAATGACACCAAAATTGGTGGTACAGTGGATAGTGAAGAAGCTTATCTGAGAGTACAGTGGGACCTTGATCATTTGGGGAAATGGGCAGAAGTGTGGCAAATGGACAAAAGTGCAGACTGCAGATGCTGGAAACCAGAGTTTAGATCAGAGTGGTGCTGGAAAAGCACAGCATGTCAGGCAGCATCCGAGGAGCAGAAAAATCGACTTTTCGGCTAGAGGAATACTGATGAAGGGCTTTTGCCCGAAACATCGATTTTCCTGCTCCTTGGATGTTGCCTGACCTGCTGTGCTTTTCCAGCACCACTCTGATCTAAACGTGTGACAAATGGAGTTCAATTTAGATAAATGTGAGATGTTGCATTTTGGAAAGTCAAACCAGGGCAGGAGTTATACTGTTAATGGTGGGGCCCTGTGGGGTGTTGCTCAACAAAGTGACCTCAGGGTGCAGGGGCAGGGGCAGGGGCAGGGGCAGGGGCAGGGGCAGGGGCAGGGCAGGGCAGGGGCAGGGGCAGGGGCAGGGCAGGGGCAGTGGCAGGTGCAGGGGCAGGGGCAGGGGCAGGGGCAGGGGCAGGGCAGGGGCAGGGGCAGGGGCAGGGGCAGGAGCAGGGGCAGGGGCAGGAGCAGGGGCAGGGGCAGGGGCAGGGGCATTATTCCTTGACAGTGAAGTCACAGGGAGACAGGGAGATGAAGAAGGTGTTGGGTACACTTGCCTTTATTGGTCACTGCACTAAGTATCAGAGTTGGGACATCATTAACAGCTGTACAGGAAATTGGTGAGGCTATTTTGGGAATAACGTGGACAATTCTGATCATCCTGTGATAGGAAGGATGCTGTTAAACTTAAAATTCTGCAGAAAAGATTTACATGGATGTTGCCTGGAACTGGAGGGTTTGAACTGTCGGAAGAGGTTATTTTTCCTGCAGGATCGGAGACTGAGGGGTGGCCTTATAGATGTTTATAAAATCTTGACAGGCATGGACAGGGTGTATATCCCAGGTCTTTGCCTTGGGAAAGGGAATGTAAAACTAGAGGGTATAGGTTTAAGATGAGAGGCAAAAGATCCAAAAGGGACCTGAGGGGTAACTTGTCACACAGAGGGTGGTGCGTGTCCAGATCGAGCTGTCAGAGAAAGTGCTGGAGACGGATACAATTATAACATTTAAAAGATGTTTGGATGGGTACATGAATAGGAAGGGTTTAGAGGGATGTGGGCTAAATGCTGGCAAATGGGATGAGGTCAGTTTTGGATATCTAGTTAGCATGGAGGAGTTAGACTGAAAGATCTGTTTCCACGCTGTCTGACTCTGTGAACATTAGTGGCTGGAAGAGCTGAGATCTTTTACCCTGAAGTGCCGGAGGCTGAGGAGTGACCTTACAGAGGTTTATAAAATCATGAGGGACATAAATAATGTGAATAATGCAGGAAGGAGGTGAATGTTTTGTAGAGCTGGTAAACATATGCACAAAGATCATTCCAGGGATGAGGAATATCAGTTCTGAAGATAGATTGGAGAATTTGGGACTGTCTTCTTTGGAGAAAGTTACAGATCACACAACATCAGGTTATAGTCCAACAGGTTGATGTGGAAGCACTAGCTTTTGGAGCGCCGCTGACAATCATTTGATGAAGGAGGGATGCTCCGAAAGCTGGTGCTTCCAAATAAACCCCCTGTTGGACTATAACCTGGTGTTGTGTGATTTTTAACTTTGTCCACCCCAGTCCAACACCGGCACCTCCAAGTCTTTGGAGAAGGCAGCGAGGAGAATTGTTCCAGAAATTCAAAATCAGGAGGGGCCTGGAACAGAGTAAATTGGGAGAAAATGATTCCACTTGTGAAAGGATTGAGACTGTGAGGCCACAGATTGAAAGTAATTGGAAAAGTAAGAAAAGTGAGATGAGGGAAAACATTTTCAGCCAGTGGGTGGTTAAGGTGTGGAATGCACTGCCTGAGAGTGTGGTGGAGGCAGCTTCAATTAAAACATTCCGAAGGGAATGAGACTGTTATCTGAAAAGGAACAATGTGCAGGGTGACAGGGAGAAGGCAGGAGAATGACACTCAGTCAATTGCTCATTCGGAGAGCTAGTCCAGACAGGATGGACGGAATGGCCTTCTTGTGCACTGTAACAATTCTGTGATTGTGTGATTGAGCAGAGTTAAAGCTGGGGGAGGTGGGAGCTCGGTGTCTCACTGTGCTGCTGCTGTTGCTGCTGCTGCTGCTGAGGTCAGTGAGATCAGAGACTGGGACAGGGAGCCAGAGCTCACATCAAACTCTGCCCGTGTCCGTCACACTGAGACTGGCAGGAGGCTACTCACTGATTTCACTCCATGCTGCAGGAATGGGACCACAGGCTGCAAATGGACAGAGCTCCTCCACACGGTGAGTAAAACTTACTGACTTATATCTTGCTTTTTTTAAAGAGGGCATGAAAGTAAAGAAATACAGCTGGACACCCTGTTCGACACAGTGCTCCTCAATCAACCATTTCATTCACTGCAGCTTCCCACTAACACCTTCAACAAATCAGCAACTGTATTTTAGAAAGTGTGTTTCAGTATTGACAGGGTTAATAACAGAGGATTGAGGTTTACTTACTCAGTCTGAGCTTGGTTCCTTTACCGAACGTAAGACACAGTGAGAGCTCCCAGTGCAGAGGCTGTACAAAAACCTCAGCTCTCTGCTTTCCTCTTATCACTGTCAACCTCTCTCTGTCTCTGTGTGTCTATCGCTCACTCTCACCCTCTCCCTGCCCCTCTCTGTCTCTCCCTCATTCATGTGTCTTTCTCTCTCTGTCTCTCTGGGTTGTTTCCAGCTGGGCTCGGGAGGTTTGTGAAATTTATTTTTCGATGTTAAATCTTGAGGCAGCTCTTCACATGTGGCCATGGAGTGTAAGAGAGAAACTAGAGGCCTTCAGTGAGCGTTGAGACACCACAGGGACTGGAGTGTGCCGTGGACAGTGGAAATCCCAGTTTGGGGTAATTTGATCAGTTTCATTCAGATCTAACTGGATATATCACTTCAGGCAGTGAGACTGTGTGTTCATTATTATACATTTTATGTAACTGTGCGATGTGTCAGTCCAGGAGGTGGTGTTGTGCGTGTTGAGGTTTTTGTATGGCTCTGTATCACTGTGTCGAGGGTAGCTGCTATGCTGCTGACAGTAATAGTCAGCGACATCCTCATTCTGAACGTTGCTGATTGTCAGGGTGAAACTGGTCCCTGATCCACTGCCGGTGAATCGATCGGAGACTCCTGTGAATCGAGTTGCTGCATTGTAGATCAGGAGAGAGGGTTTCTGACCTTCTCGCTGCTGGTACCAAGCAAGGTAGCTGCTAATGCTTTGACTGGCCTTACAGGTGATGGTTGCGGTCTGGCCCAGTCCCACTGACAGCACCGGGGGAGACTGGGTCATGGTGATGTCCCCACTGATACCTGAGGGGTCAGAGAGAAACACAGTGAAGTCAGAACTGTCACACAAAGAGCCTGTCAAATGAGAGATTGTTGGAGACACTGAGCATTCCTCTGGTTTCAGCATTTTCCCTTCAATCACAAGTCAGTGGAATTGGAGTGAAATGGAGAGCAGCGAAAGATTCAAGGTGGAAGGAGAGAGATTTGTACCTGCGACACAGAATGCCAGGGGCCAGATCAGCTGGATGTGTGAAATCATGGTGTGTGCTCCTGTCCCTGTGCCTGGTTCCTGATAAACTCTCCCTTCACTGGGCTCTGCTTTATAAAGCTGCAGCCTGTGAGAGTCTGACTGGGTGTTCCTCAGTATGTAAATGGCATCAGGCAGAGAGAGCCACGTCAGCCCCACACACTTCCTCTTCTCTCTCTCTCTCTCTCTCTGTCTCAGAGTCATTGATGTGAACAACATTGAATGAGGCCATTTGGCCCATTGTGTCTGTGCTGGTAAACAGCGGTCTGATGACACTAATCCCATCCTCCAGCTCTTGGCCCGTTACCCTGGAGGTTACAGCAACACAAGGGAATATCTAAACACTGCTCCAATGTCACGAGAGTTTGTGACTCAACCAGCCTTTCAGGCAGTGAGTTCCAGACTCCCACCACCCTCTGGGTGAAAACATTTCTTCTCAACTCTCCTCTCACTCTCCAATTCTCCAACTCGCCTGGCCATGGACTCACTCGTGTTCAGAACGATGAGAGGGGATCTGATTGAAACATATAAAATTGTAACAGGGCTGGGCAGGGAGGAGGTTTCCCCTGGTTGGGGAGTCTGGAACCAGGGGACACAGGCTCAGGGGGATACAGGGTAGACCATTTAGGACTGAGATGAGGAAACATTTCTTCACTCAGAGGGTGGTCAACCTGTGGAATTCGCTACCACTGAAGGCTGTGGAGGACAAGGAACTGAATATATTCAAGAAAACAAGAGAGATAATTGTTTTGCATTTTAACAACTTGAAGAGAATGGGGAGAACGCAGGAATATGGCTTTGAGAGAGAGGATCAGCCATAGATCATAGAATGCCTACAGTGTGGAAACAGGCCATTTGGCCCGACAAGCCCACACTGACCCTCGAAGAAATTATGACATTCAAAAATTGATACAGCCATGATCATACTGAATGACAGAGCAGACTCAAAGGGCCGAATGGCCTACTGCTGCTCCAAGTTTCTACGTGTCCATGTCTGTGTTACCTTCAATCTCTGTACCAGGTTTTTAAGTCTTTTACTCATGTAAAAAGTGCCATCCTACCTACCCTGTCACTGTTCTGAATAATCTTATCCCTCTCTATCAGGTCCCTGTTAAGCCTTCACTGCTCAAAGCTCACATTCAGGCAGCATCCTGGGAAATCTCCCCTGTACCCTCTCAGGTACAATCACATTCTTCCCAGAGTGTGGTGACCAGGACCTGTCCCTCTCTCTCTCTGACTCACATCTGCCATTTCTTTCTCTCTACCTCTACCTCTCTCTCCCACTGTTAATCTCTTTCATGTTCTCTCTCTCTCTCTCTCTCTCCCTCTCTCTCTCTCTCTCACACACACACTCTGTCTCATAGCCACTCTCTCCAACTCACTGATGCTTTCTCACTCCATCTTATCATCTGTTTCTCCATCTCTCACTGTCTCTGTTACTCGCTCCCTCTCTCACTTCAATTAAAAGCCTCCAATTGTTATCTGTCACTCTCTATTCCTCCCTCTTTCTCTCTCCTTCCCTCTCGACCTCCCAATTTACAGTCTCTCTCCCTCTCTCTCTCTGTCATTATAAATCTACCCATACTCATCTCTCTCTCTCACACTCAACTCTACCCTCCCTCTCAACTCTCTTCATGCTTTGTCTCACACCCATCCTGTCTCTCTCTCTCTCTCTCTCTCCTTGTCTCTTTCTCTCTCTCCATCCCTCTCAGTCACACTGTCTCACATCTTGTTTCACTCTCTATCCCTCAGCCTCACCATTTCTACCTCCCTCTAACTCTCTCGGTCCCCTCACATATCTTACACCGTATCAGATGCTCGTCCCTCTATCTCTCTCTCTCACTTTCTTTCTTTCTTTCTCTCTCTCTCACACTCACACACACACACACACACGCACGCCCACACTCACTATTTTTCCCTCCATCTCTCTCTCTGCCTCACTGCTCTCTCTTTCTGACAGTGTCCTGGGTGGTGACAGTTGAATGCAGGATAAATCTCCCTCTGCTCTGCCCCACTAATGGATGTTAACCCTTGACCCCTGTCTTCTCCTGGAGTAAGGCCCTATTTCCACGTTGACCAGGGTTTGGCCTCTCTCAGGAAGATGGACAGATTCTGGTCAAATGAAGGGCAGTTCTGTGCTGTTCTGTACTGTTGGCCTATTCTCACTGGGGACTGATTTGGACACAAAGCTCATTCCATGAAGGCCCAGCAGAGAGAGGAGATCCTCAGGCCATCAGTGTGAGTTGGAGGCACAGGACAAGCTCTGACCCACTGACCCATCCTGTCCATTCACAACATGTTCCAATCCCTTCCCCTCTCCTTCCCCTTCCATGGTCAGTCTTTTCTGAAATGGAGTGGTCCCTTCCCTGTCTCACACCAAGGAGGAGATGGACAGATATTTAATGGGTAATGGGTTAAAGGATGATGGAGAGTGGGCAGGAAAGTGGAGTTGAGTCTGAGATGGGATCAGCCATGATTGTATTAAATGGTGGAGTGGGCTCGAGGGGCTGAATTGCCTGCTCCTGCTCCTAGTTCTTATGTTCCTCCACCCTCTCCCCCATCCCTCTTACTGCAACTTTGTGAACATTCTTGGAATGTTTGGACATTGAAGGAGTTATGTGAATTCAAGATTTGTGTGGATTTAATGTGGGGACAGAATTGCACACGGGCTGTGATAGCTCCTGCGGTTGAATATCCTGCTGGCAGGCTTCCGCCTTCCATATACAGAATGGGGAAGTGGGGGAGGTGGGAATGTACTGCTGGGGTACACGGCACTGTCCTCTAACAATGTGGTTGACTCTCTAGTGCCCTCTGAAATGGCCGCGCAAGGCTCTCAGTTTTATCAATTGTGACAATGTTTCAACAAAGAAATGAGACCGGACGGACCACAGGCATCGATCTAGACACCGAAAAGACAATGACAGAAACAGTCCTGTCTACCCTGCTCTGTCCTCCTTACTGACATTTGGGAGTTAGTGCCAAATTCAGGAAAGCTGTCTCACAGACTAGTCAAGCAACAGCCTGACACTGTCATACTCACAGAACCATATAGACAATGTCCCAGACACTACCATCACTGTCCCTGCATGTGTCCTGTCCCACCAGAAAGGCAGACCCAGCAGAGCTGATGACACAGTGGTCTACAGCCAGAAGGGAGTTACCCTGGGAAATCTCAAAGCTGGCTCTGGACCTCATGACACCAGGTTAAACATGGGCGAGGAAACCTCCTGGTGATTACAAGATATCTTGCTCCCTCGGCTGATGAATCAGTCTCTCCTGGGTGTTGAACAACATTTGGAGGAAGCACTGAGGGTGATGACAGCAGAGAGTGTACTCTGGGTGGGGGGTTTCAATGTCCACCACTGAGAGTGGCTCGGCAGCAGCATTACTGATCGAGCTGGTTGGTTCCTCATGGGTGTAGCTGAGGGACTGGCTCTGCAGCTGGAACCAAAAGATGGAAAAAGATGCTTGACCCCATCCTCACCAATCTTGTGGCTGTAGATGCATCTGTCCTTGACAGTGTTGGTAAGAGTGACCATCACACAGTCCTTGTGGAAACAAAGTCTGACCTTCACATTGAGAATCCCCTCCATTGTGTTGTGTGGTACTATCACCGTACTAAATAGGACAGACTCCAAACAGATATTGCAACTCAAGGCAAACTCGTAAATGGGGATGATTGCCAAAGATTGCATAATGCTCAGCACTCTTCTCAACTCCTCAGATACTGAAGCAGTCCACGTGCAAATGCAACAATATCTGGACAATATCCAGGTTTTGTCTGAGAAGTGACATTTCCCATTGGTGCCATGCAAATGCCAGCCAATCACCATCACCAATAAGAGACAAACTTAACATCGCCCCTTGACAATCAATGCTATTACCATCACTGAATCCCCACGATCAACATTCTTGAGGTGCCATTGACCAGAAACACAACTGGATTCACCAAAGAAACACAGTGGTTACAAGAGCAAGTTAGAGGCTAGGAATACTGCATCCAGTAATTCAACTCCTGATCCCCCAAAGCCTGTCAACCAAGTCAGGAGTGTGAGCAAATACTCCCCACTTGCCTGGACAGGTGCAGCTCCAACAACATTCACAGAGTCATACAGCACAGGAACAAACCCTTAAGCCAAACTTCTACATGCTGACCAGGTTTTCTGAAGTGAACTCATCTTATTTGCCTGCATTTCACACATATCCCTTGAAACCTTTCCTATCTATGTCGATTGTATCCTATGTCTTTCTTATCCACTCAAAAAGCTTGATACCATCCAGAGCAAAGCAAACTCCTTGATTGGCATCGCATTCTCAAAGCATCCAAACTCACCGTCACTGACGCTCCATAGCAGCAGTGTGTATTATCGAAAAGATGCACTGCAGAAATTCATCACCGATCTTCAGATAGCACCTTCCAAACCCATGGACAAAAATAGAAATTGCAGGAAAAGCTCAGCAGGTCTGGCAGCATCTTGGAGAGAAATCAGAATTAACATTTCAGGTTGAGCATGAAATATTAACTCTGATTTCTCTTCACAGATGCTGCCAGACCTGCTGAGCTTTTCCAGCACTTTCTATTTTTGTCTCAGATTTACAGCATCTGCAGTTCTTTTGGTTTCCCTCCAAACCCACGTTCACTTCCATTTAGAACAAGAGCAGCAGATACATGGGAACACTGTGAGCTGCAAGTTCCCCTCGAAAAAGCTTAGCATCCGGACTTGGAAATACGTCGCTGATCCCTCAGCCTTGCTGGGTTAAAATGCTGGCATTGTGGGTCAACTTACAGCTTGTGGACGATAACAATTCAAGATGGCAGCTTCCCACCACCTTCTCCAGGGCAACTAGGGACAGGGTAAAAAATGTTGGCCCAGCCGGTGAAGCCCACTTCCCACAAGTGAATATGCAAAACCAAATGAAGTGTCCCTCAGGAGGGGAGAGGGAATGTTCAGGATCCTGAACTCCATTTCCCAGCCCAGGCAGTTTGTCTCCCAATGAATGAATGAGATGCCAATTTGAAGCCCAGGTTCAGGGCAGTCTCACTCTGTGGACATGAGGTCTATAAGAGAGAATTGGAGATTGAGCTGTAAAGGAAAGATTTGCTGGGTTATGGGGAGAGAGAGGGGAGCAGTGGGATTCACTGGGTCATTCAAAGGCATGATGGGCTGAATGGCCTCCTCCTGTGCTGTCAGATTCCAGGGAGTGCAGACAGTTTACAGTTTTCTCCCATCTCAGTAACAAACACCCAGCTGCTCCAAGCTCTTTCTTTCACTTCCTCTCTTGATGAAGTTTCAACCTTGTGCTCTGACAGTCTTTGCATTTATTTTTTACACTGGGGCTTTCTGCTGTGGTCAGAATCTCTAATAATAAGTGTTCAATCAGTGACAATCACAGCAGCTAAGAGCAGTCAGGACTGAGGAGCCAGGCTCACTGGGAAACACATTGGGAAGATCAAAGCCATCCTCTTCAGCTCCTGGTACAAGCTCCATCCCTCTCCCTGAGCACTGTCTGCTGCTCAACCAGACTCTTTACAACTTTGGCCTCATCTTTGGGGCTGATTTGAGGCCCAAATCCTCCACATCACAATTATCAGCCACTGAAAATCTCAACCATGTTTTTGTGACCATTCCAATGATATCCAGGCCCACATCACAGCCACTGACTTCCGTAAACATCAGCTCATCCCAAACTCTGCTGTCTGTTTTCAAACTCACACCAAGTCCACCCCATACCCCTGCCCAAACCTCCCCACCCCACCATGACCACCACAATCCTCACTGACTGACATAAGCTCCTGGTCCAGCAACACCTCGATTTTTAAATTCTCATCCTTGTTCTCAATCTGCTCCCTGTTCTTCCACCCTCCCTATCTCTGTGACCTCCTCCAAGCTGCCTCACTCAGTGTGATCAATAATCTTGGATATATGGCTCTCTGTTTCTTCATCCAAATCATTGAGAAATATCGTGAAAAGCTGAGGTCCCAGCACAGATCCCTGGGAATACCACTACTCACATCTGTCTCATTGGAACACACGCACATTATCCTTCCTCTCTGTCTCCTAGACAGACCCATTCCTGACCCAAGGTAAATGCATTTCTCAAATTCCATCCAATTCCATGATTTGGAGATGCCGGTGTTGGACTGTTATGTAAATGTTAAAAATCACACAACACCAGGTTCTAATGCAACAGGTTTGTTTGGAAGTGTTAGCGTTTGGAGCACTGCTCCTTCATCAGATGGTTGTGGAGTGTAAGATCTGAACCAATGCTTCTTTTGTGGAACATACTTAAATGTTTTTTGGAAGTCCCGATAGACAATAGCCATCGACATTCCCTTATATCCCAAACTAATGAGCTCCTAACAAAGTGTAATCCGGTTATTTAAAGATGTCTGAACCTTTGTCAATCCAGGCTGTCTCTCTCGGACCAGTTCATATTTGTCCGTTATTCTGCCTCTAAAAACAGACTCAATCACTTCCTGACAACAGACATTCAATGGAGATGTTCATTGTAATTGAGGCTCGTAAACAGCTAGCACTGACACGAGGAGCTGAACAGCCTCCTCCTGTGCTGGCATCTTCTCTGTCTCCTTGACGGAAATATTTTACAGATTAAAAACTAAAGACCAGCAGCAAATTTTAAAATATAAATTAAAATCTCCTCAAATAATTTCCACATACAGGGCCGGGCGATGTGTAGTAATTGCACGATGGGGAAGGTGGTGGAGCCCATTGTAGCTCAGAGTGACCACATCTACAGCAAGTGTTGGTTGCTCAAGACACTCCAGCTCCGAGTTGATGAGCTGGAATCTGAGCTTCAAACACTGCGACACATCAGGGAGGGGGAGAGTTACCTGGACACTGTGTTTGGGGAGACAGTCACACCTTGTAGGTTAAATACTTCAAATTATGGCCAGTGGTCAGGGACAGGAGGGTGTGACCAAAAGTGAACAGGCCGATGCAGCCTGGATTTAGCCTTACAGGTGCCTCAGCTCCTTGTCCAACAGGAATGAGGTACTTGCTCCCTGTGTCAATGAGGAAAAGGATTGTCGGGAGAATGGGCAAATGTAGTTTGAGGATTTTGGTGATAGTGACCATAACTCTGTAAGTTTCAAAGTCATTATATAAAAAGATAAAGATAGGGCAGAAATTATAATGTCTAAACTGGGGAAAATGTAGGGATGTGTAGGTTAGGTGCATTAGCCATGGGAGATGCAGATTTACAGGGATAAGGTAGGGAGACAAGTCTGGGTGGGATGCTCTTCAGAATGTTGGTGTGGACTCATTGGTCTGAATGGCCTGTTTCACACGGTATGGATTCTATAATTCGATGACTCCTAAGGGCAGTCATTGCTGGCTTGGCCAGAGATGTCCATTTCCTATGAATGAATGAAGGAAACCACTGCACCATGGTCCAGGAGACCACTCAGACTGGGGGAGCATAAAGAAAAGAGGGGTCTTGATAATGAGGGGAACTGATAGCATCCTTTGTGAGCAGGATTGAGAGCCCCACTTGGTGTGTTTCCTGCCTGGTTTCAAGGTAAGGGCATCTCGAGCCGGCTTTTAAGTATAACAGACTTGGGGGGTGTGGAGGGGTGGGGGGGTTGAGGATCCAGTTGTTGTTGTCTGTGTTGGGACCAACAACATCAACAAAAATCGGCAAAAGCTCCTATTTGGACAATATCAGGAAAGCTATCAGAAGGATATTGATTAGACAGATGGAGAGAAATAAGAAAGAGGTGAATACAGCATCAGTGCTGAGGAACAGATTCCAGTGAATGGACCAAATACGAGTTCTATATCCGAATGCATGAAGCGTAAGGAATAAATACAATAATCTGCAGGCACAAATTCAAATTTAAGATTGTGGTATCGGATCAATTACTGAGCCATAGTTGCAGAATCATTCAGATTGGGAACGATATCTATCGGGTTAGAAGGTTCACAGGATGGATATAGGGAAATGGCAGAAGAGGTGGAGCAGCTTCATTGATGAGGGAAAAAATGGCTTCAATGGTGAGGGAGGTCATAATGAGGAGAAAACATTCAGTGGGACTGAGGAGCAGGAAAGGATCGAAAACTGTAATAGATGTTGGATACAGACCCCCCTGACAGCAGCTCTGAGGTGCTGGATTATATAAATGGAGGAATTAGACAAGTGTGTAGCAAAGCCAGTGTATTATTAATGGGGAAGTTTAACTTTAACTTAGATTGGGAGACAGACAAGCCCTCTGTCAGAAAGGTAGTGAATTGCTGCTGTGTGTCCAGAATAGTTTCCAACAGCAATAGGTCCTGGATACAACAAGGGGACAAGCAATATTGGAATTAGTAATGAATAATGAGCCAGATTTAGTTCGTAACTATTTGTGCATGAATATTTATCAAATAGTGATCATAACATGATCTAGTTCAGTGTCGCATTTGAAAGTAAAAAGCATGAATCAGCTGCTAGAATTTGAGATTAAGGTAAGGGCCGACTTTAACGAGATGCGACAGAGACAGTCCACAGTAAACTGGGAAAATCAGCTCATGGGTAAAACAACTGAAGAACAGTGGGGAATACTTAAAGGAACATTCAGCACAAAACAAAGCCAGTTTATACCTGAGAGGGAAAAGCGAACAAACAACAATGGTCAATTAAAGAGATAAGGGAAAGAATAAAATGTTTAAAAAAGGCTTACAGAAAAGCCAAAAAAAGGACAGATTCCGCTGAATGGGAAGGATACAAAAGGGCCCCATATCAGCTTCTAAGAGCTACCAAAAGGGATTCTGAAAGGAAACATGTAAGGGATAACAAAATCAATAAGGAGAAATGTTACAGTTCCATAAAAGGGAAGCTGGGAGGTCAGGAGCAATGTTGGCCATTAAAGACTGAAAGTGACAATGGGGAAATGACAGCCATGTTAAATAAATACTTTACCTCAAGATTTGCAGCAGAAAAGGAAGAGGACTTGCCTGAAGTCCCAAAGGAATTAACAGAGGATCTGTGTCAGGGACTGATTAGATTCCCTGCAGTGTGCAAACATGCCTTTTGGCCCAACCAGTCCACACCGACCCTCCGAAGAGTAACCCACCCAGACCCATTTTCCCTCTGACTAATGCACCTAACGCTATGGGCAATTTAGTATGGCCAATTCACCTGACCTGCACATCTTTGGATAGTAGAAGGAAACCCATGCAGACAATGTGCAAACTCCACACAGGCAGTTGCCCGAGGCTGGAATTGAACCTGGGACTCTGGTGCTGTGAGGCAGCAGTGCTAACCACTGTGTCACCTAAATAAAGTTAATGTCAATAGAACATGTGTAATAAGGAAAATAATGGAACTAAAGAGTGACAAATCCTCAGGACCTGAGAGTGATAAAGTAGTCATAGACCACATTGCAGATACCCTGACTATAATCTTTCAGAGTTACCTGGATTCAGGAGTCGTACTTCTGAATTGGAAAATTGCAAATTTCATTTCACATTTAACAAGAATGTTAGAGAAAAACCAGGGAATTACAGGTCACGAAGCCAACGTTTGTGGTGTGGAAATTGTTGCTGTCTATAATCAAGGATGGGGGTAACTGAAGACCTTGAAAATGGTCAGTTAATCGGGGAGAATCAACATGGATTCATGACAAGTTGGTCATGGTGAAAAAAACTCATTGAACATTTTTGAAGAGGAAACAAAATTACTGGACACAGTAATGTCAATGGATGTTGTTTATAGGCACTTCCAGAAGGCATTTGATAAAATCCCATGTAAGAAACTGTTCAACTCAGTTAGAAATCCACAGAATTGAGGCTAAAATACTGCCATACCGAAATTGGTTGACAGGTGACAGAAAATAGGGATCATGGATAAGTGCTGAAATTGGCAGGATGTGACCAGTGGTGTCCAATAGGAATGTGTGCGCACACCTCAATTATTTACATTATTTATTAATGCATTGGATAATGGCATAGAAAGTCAGATACTCTAGTTTGCTAATGACACAAAGTTAGACAGCTTTGTAGGTAGTGTTCATAGAGTCAGAGAGTCAGCATTCATCCAGTGCAATCTTTAACAGAGTATAATTTACATAGAACTCCTTGACTCCATCTCTCTCACTCATTCTCTCTCCCCACCCCTCTCTAACTCAGCTGCATAGATCTCACTCTGAGTTCCATTCCTCTTTCTCTGTCCAAGCTCTATCCCCCTCTCTCTTAGTGCTCCATCTCTCTCTCTCTCTCTCTGTGTGTCTCTCTCTCTCTGTCCCTGTGCTCCATCTCTTGCTCTCTAAGCCGTATCCCTCCCTCCATTTCAGCTGCTGGGAGTTCGATCTGAGCCAATGCCAGTGAATCCCATGGAGAATAATGACGGGATATTTGGAGTGTGAGTTTGATGATGTAAATGTGAACCATTGCAGCAAAGACATTACAGATGGTTTGTACAGACAGCAAAGCCCAAACCAGAGCATTGTGTCAATCAACACAGACCTAATGAAAGCTTCAATAAAATAATTATAAATGCGATTCTCAGAGATATCATTATTCTAGTTACAAATGGCTATTTCTCAGTGAAGATCCATCCTGCTGAATATTAGATACAGCTGGGCTTTGAAGAAATATTGGGCAGATGGAGTGTAATGTGGGGGAGTGTGACCTTGTTCACTTTCACAATAATCATTCAAATGTGACTGGAGAGTTGTTAAGTCCACAGAGCAAAACTTGCCATTGGGTATAATCCATTAGGTGTGATAAATACAGAAACTCGCTTAGTTCTAGTTATCAGTGAGTTCTTGTCAACATCCTTTTAACAAATCAATTTTATACAAGAATGACATACAACAAACCCTCTCTATACAACCTTCTCAGCTGGGAATAGGGCATCCCATATGCCTTCTTCACCACCCTGTCTAGCTATGCTGATAACTTCCGGGATTGATGGAGTTGTACACCAAGGTCCTTTTGTTCCTCAGTACTCCCAAGGAACATAAGAACATAAGAACTAGGAGCAGGAGTAGGCCATCTGTCCCTTCAACCCTGCTCTGCCATTCAATAAGATCATGGCTGATCTTTTCATGGACTCAGCTCCACATTAGACCATAAGACAAAGGAGTGGAAGTAAGGCCATTTGGCCCATCGAGTCCACTCCGTCATTCAATCATGGGTGATGGGCATTGAAGGACAGTTACCCGCACTCTCCCTGTAGCCCTTAATTCTGTCCAAGATTAAGAATTTATCAATCTCTGCCTTGAAGACATTTAATATTTCAGCCGCCACTGCGCTCTGTGGCAATGAATTCCAAAGGCCCATCACTCTCTAGCTGAAGAAATGTCTCCTCAGTTATGTTTTAAACTGACCCCCTCTAACTCTAAGGCTGTGCCCATGGGTTCTAGTACCCCCACCTAATGGAAACAATTTCCCAGCATCCACCCTTTCAAAACCATGCATTATCTTGTAAGTTTCTATTAGATCTCCCCTTCTAAAGTCGAATGAATACAATCCCAAGATCCTCAGCCATTCATCATATATTAGGATTACCATTCCAGGGCTCACCCATGTGAATCTCCACTGGACACGGTCCAGTGTCAATATGTCCTTCCTGAGGTGTGGGGCACAAAAGTGGACTAAATGGGGCCTAACCAGAGCTTTATAAAGTCTCAGTAGCACATCTCATTTTACATTCCAACCCTCTTGAGATAAACTGGAGAAAGTGAGGACTGCAGATGCTGGAGATCAGAGCTGAAAAATGTGTTGCTGGAAAAGTGCAACAGGTCAGGCAGCATCCAAGGAGCAGGAGAATTGACGTTTCAGGCATAAGCCCTTTTTCATTCCTGCTGCGCATTTTCAGCAACACATTTTTCAGCTCTTGAGATAAATGACAATATTACATTTGCTTTCTTAACCACGGATTCAACCTGCAAGTTAACCTTTAGAGAATCCGGGACTAGCATTCCCAGATCACTTTGTACTTTGGCTTTATGTATGTTCTCACCGTTTAGAAAATTGTCCATGCCTGTAGTCTTTTTTCTGAAGTTCAAGACTTGGCATTTACTCTCACTGTATCTCTTAATTCCTTTATTGTTCAAAAAATCTACTTAGCTTTAAAACATTTACTGAAGTAGCATCAATTTCTTCATTGAGCAAGGAATTTCATAGATTTATGACCCTCTGGGTAAGAGGTTCCTTCTCAATTCAGTCCTAAATCTGCTCCCCCTAATTTTGAGGTTAAACCCTCTTGTTTTAGTTCCACCTGCCAGTGAGGACATCCTCTCTACTTCTGTCTTATCTATTCTCTTTATAATTTTATTTGTTTCTATAAGATTCCCCTCATTCTTCTAAGTTCCAATGAATATATCCCAGTCTACACAGTCTCCCTTCATAAGCGAAACCCCTCCACCCCAGAATCAGCCTGGTGAACTTTCTCTGCATCCCTCCAGTGCCAGTATTGCCTTTTTCAAGTAAGGAGACCATTACTGCATGCAGTACTCCAGGTGTGGTCTCACCAGCACCCTGTACAGCTGCAACATAATCTTCCCGCTTTTTGAACTCAATCCCTTTAGCAATGAAGGACAAAATTCCATTTGCCTTCCTAATTGCTTGTTTTATCTGTAGACCAACCCTCTGTGATTCATGCATAAGGATACTCAAGGTACATGCCTTTCATTGTGTATATCCTTCCCTTATTAGACCTCCCAAGTTGGATCACCTCAGAGGTATGAGGATTAAATTACATCTGCCATTGCTCTGCCCAATTTACCAGCTGACCAATATCAGACTGTAGCCTGAGACCCGGTAATCCAAGATGGCCGCAGAGTCAGACACTTCAGAACGAGTTCATCTGCTCCGTCTGTTTCCTTTTCTTCTTTCTATCCCACTTCTCTTTTCATTTTCTTTTGTGTTTTTCTTTTGTCCTTCTCCCTAATTTCTTCTCCCGGACTCGGACTCCCAGCCTCAGTTACCAGTCCTCTGACCCAGTGCAGACCTAATGATGTGGCCTCTTGGCTTGATGTGGCAGTGTCCTGGCCTGGCAAGGAGACCTTCCAGAGCTGAAAATGTGTTGCTGGAAAAGCGCAGCAGGTCAGGCAGCATCCAAGGAGCAGGAGAGTCGGCGTTTCCGGCATGAGCCCTTCTTCAGGGATACCTTCCAGCCCAACGAGGCAGTCCAACATGATGGCCTCTGTTTGATGTGGTGGCCTCTCAGCCCAGCGTGATGGTCACTCGGCCTAGTGTAGCGATCTCTGAGTGGCCCAGAGTGGTTCTCTCTCAGCCCACATAGTGGTCCTTTCTGTATATGGTGGTCTCTCCACCCGGGAAGGCCTCAGCGTGGACTTCCGGTCTCGAGATGATGACTTAAAGAATAATCCCATGGTAGCTAAGTTCTTAAGAAATGCTGTAATGTTTGAACTTTCAGCTTTATTTCTTCATTTTCTACTTAAAACTAAAAAAGATCTGCAACGTGTAACCTTGAACTTTATTCTTTCTTTCTACCTTGTTCTTACGATTCTGTACTGAGGTCCTTGTACCTAAGATGGCGCCTTGTGAGGTGACGTTACATACTTTTCACTGTACTCCAATACTTTTGCAATCGAGAACACGTGACAATAAACTTAAATAAAAATCAAATCAATATCAATAACACCACCAATTTATGTGGCCTCTGAAAACTTTCTAATTTTACAATCACAGTCAATTTGTTAATGTACATTACAAACAGCAAGGGTCCCAGCCCCAGTCCCTGTCTTACACCACTGGTCACAGGCTTCCAATCACAAAGACAACCCTCCACCATCACTCTTTGCCTCATATTTGGATCCAATTTGCCAAAATGCCGTGGATCCCATGGGCTCTTACCATAACTCCAGGAAAGGCAAGAGAGGTAGGCAAGTAGTCCAGGAGTCTTCTGTGGTTATTCCCATTTCAAACAAGTATGCTGTTTTGGAAAATGTAGGGGGTGATGGAAACTCAGGGGTACTTAGCATGAGCAGCCAAGTTTCTGGTATTGACACTGGCTCTAATGTAATGGGAGGTACGTCGGGTTCCAAACAATCGACTGTGTTAGGGGACTCTCTAGCCCGAGGTACAGACAGACATTTCAGTGGCCAGCAGTAAAAAATCAGAATTTAAAAAGGAGGTCCTCAAGAGTAGTAATATCTGAATTACTCCTGGTGCTATGAGCTAGTGAGGGCAGGAACAGGAGGATAGAGCAGATGAATGCATGGCTGAGGAGCTGGTGTATGGGAGAAGGATTCACATTTTTGGATCTTTGGAAGCTGTTTTGAGGTAGAAGTAACCTGTACAAGAAGGACAGATTGCACCTAAATTGGAAGGGGACTAATATACTGGCAGGGAGATTTGCTAGAGCTGCTCAGGAGGATTTAAACTAGTAAGGTGGGCGGGTGGGACCCAGGGAGATAGTGAGGAAAGATTTCATCCTCAGATTGGTAAAGTTGAGAACAAAGGCAAGTCAAACAGTCAGGGCAGGCGGGGACAAAGCAGAGAACAAGGTAAGACTGATAAATTAAACTGCATTTATTTCACTGCAAGAGGCCTAACAGGGAAGGAAGATGAACATGGGGCGTGGTTAGGAACATGGGACTGGGATATCATAGCAATTACAGAAATATGGCTCAGGGATGGACAGGACTGACCGTTTAATGTTCTAGGATACAAATGCTACAGGAAGGACAGAAAGGGAGGCACAAGAGGAGGGAGAGTGGCATTTTTGATAAGGGATAGCATTACAGCTGTACTTAGGGAGGATATTCCCAGAAATACATCCAGGGAAGTTATTCGGATGGAACTGAGAAAAAAGAAGGGGATGATCACCTTGTTGGGATTATAATATAGCTCCCCTCCAGTAGTCAGCGGGAAATTGACAAACAAATTTGTAAGGAGATTTCAGTTATCAGTAAGAATAATGGGGTGGTTATAGGAGGGGATTTTAACTTTCCAAACATAGACTGTGACTGCTATAGTGTGAAGGGTTTAGATGTAGAGGAATTTGTTAAGTGCGTACAATACAATTTTCTGATTCAGAATGTGGATGTACCGACTAGAGAAGGTGCAAAGCTCAACCTTGGAAATAAGGCAGGGCAGGTGACTGAGGTGTCAGTGGAGGAGCACTTTTGGTCAGCGACCATAATTCTATTCATTTTAAAATAGTGAAGGAAAAGGATAGACCAGATCCAGAAGTTGGAGTTCTAAATTGGAGGAAGGCTAATTTTGCCAGTATTAGGCAAGAACTCTGAAAAGCTGATTGGGGGCAGTTGCTCGCAGGTCATGGGACAGCTGGAAAATAGGAAGCCTTCAGAAATGAGATAAATTGAGCCCAGAGATAGTATATTCTAGTTACGGTGAAAGGAAAGGCTGGTAGGTGTAGGGAATATTGGATGATGAGAGAAGTTGAGGGTTTGGTTGAGAAAAAGGATGAAGCATATGTCAGGTATAGACAGGATAGATTGAGTGAATCCTTAGATGGATACAAAGGCAGTAGGAGTACACTTAAGATGGAAATCAGGAGGGCAACAACATGAGATAGCTTTGGCAAATAGGGTTAAGGAGAATACAGAGGGGTTTTATGAATACATTAAGGACAAGAGGGTAACTAAGGAGAGAATAGGGCCCCTCAAAGATCAGCAAGGCGACCTTTGTGTGGAGCCGCAGGAGATGGGGCAGATACCAAATGAGTATTTTGCTTCACTAACTGTGGAGAAGGATATTGAAGATATAGAATGCAGGGAAATAGATGGTGATATCTTGAAAAATGTTCATATTACAGATGAGGAGGTGCCAGATGTCTTTGAAATGCATAAATGTGGATAAATCCCCAAGACCTAATTAGGTATACCCTAGGACTCTGTCGGAAGCTAGGGAAGTGATTGCTGGGCCTCTTACTGTGATATTTGTATCCTCAATAGTCACAAAAGATGTGCCAGAAGACTGGAGGTTCACTAATTGGTGCCACTACTTAAGAAAGGTGGTAAGGAAAAGCCAGGGAACTGTAGACCAGTCAGCCAGACGTCAATTGTGAGGAAGTTATTGGAAGGAATCCTGAGGGACAGATTGTCCATAAATTTGGAAAGGCAAAGACTGATTAGGGATAGTCAGCATGGTTCTGTGCATGGGAAATCATGTCTCACAAACTTGATTGAGTTTTTTGAAGAAGTAACAGAAAGAATTGATGAGGGCAGAACGTTACACTGGATCTGTATGGACTTCAGTAAGACATTCAACAAGGTTCCCCATGGAAGATTGGTTAGCAAGGTTAGATCTCATGGAATACAGTTAGAACTAGCCATTTGGATACAGAACTGGCTCAAAGGTAGAAGACAGTGGGTGATGGTGGAGGGTTGTTTTTCAGACGGGACGTCTCTGACCAGTGGAGTGTCATAAGGATTGGTGCTGGGCAACTACTTTTTGTCATTTACATAAATGATTTGGATGTGAACATAGGAGGTAGAGTTAGTAAGTTTGCAAATGACACCAAAATTGGAGGTGTAGTGGACAGCGAAGAAAGTTACCTCAGATTACACCAGGATCTTGATCCGATGGGCCAATGGGCTGAGGAATTGCAGATGGAGTTTAATTTAGATAAATGCAAGGTGCTGCAGTTAGGAAAGCAAATCTTAGCAGGACTTATACACTTAATGGTCAGGTTCTCGGGAGTGTTGCTGAACAAAGAGACCTTGGAGTGCAGGTTCATATCTCTTTGAATGTAGAGTCGTAGGTAGGTAGGATAATGAAGACGACATTTGGTATGCTTTACTTTATTGATTAGAGAATTGAGTATGGGTGTTGGGAGGTCACCTAAACCACTTTTGGAGTATTGTGTTCAATTCTGATCTCCTTCCTATCAGAAAGATGTTGTGAAACTAGAAAGGGTTCAGAAAAGATTTACAAGGATGTTACTAGGGTTGGAGGATTTAAGCTATACGGAGAAGTTAAATAGACTAGGGATGTTTTCCCTTGAGTGAGGTGTGACCTTACAGAGGTCCCTGCTGAGGGGTGACCTTACAGAGGTTTACAAAATCATGAGGGACATGGATTGGGCAAAGAGACCAAGTCTTTTCCCTGAGCTGGTGGAGTCCAGTAATAGAGGGCATGGGTTTAGGGTAAGAGGGGAAAGATATAAAAGAGACTTGAGAAGCAACTTTTTCACGCACAGAGTGGTGCAAGTGCAGAATGGGGCTGCCAGAGGAAGTGGTAGAGGCTGGTACAATTACAACATTTAAAAGGCATCTGAATGGGTATATCAATAGGAAGGGTTTGGAGGGATCTGGGCCAGGTGTTGGCAGGTGGGACTAGATTGGGTTGGGATGTCTGGTTGGCATGGACAAGTTGGACCTTAGGGTCTGTTTCCATGCTGTACATCTCTATGACTCTATGACTCTAGAAGGAGGCTGTTCAGCCCCTTGTGTCAGTACTAGCTGTTTACTAACCTCACTCACAATGAACATCTCCATTGAATTCTGGATGAGTGGTGCTGGAAGAGCACAGCCATTCAGCCAGCATCCGAGGAGCAGCGAAATCGATGTTTCGGGCATAAGCCCTTCATCAGGAATAAAGGCAGTGAGCCTGTAGCGTGGAGAGATAAGCTAGAGGAGGGTGGGGGTGGGGAGAAAGTAGCATAGAGTACAAGCAAATGTGTCTGTGGTAGCGAGTTTGTTTCATGAAATGTTTGAAGAGCTTCAGGGCAGAGGAAATGACCTGGGAGTTGCAGTGGGAGAGGGACTCCCTGAGATTATTGTAGAGAGAAGCTCTTCAACCATGTCATGAAACAAACTCGCTCCCACAGCCACATTTGCCTGTACTCTATGCTACTTTCTCCCCACCCCCACCCTCCTCTAGCTTATCTCTCCACACTTCAGGCTCACTGCCTTTATTCCTGATGAAGGGCTTTAGCCCGAAACGTCGATTTCGCTGCTCCTCGGATGCCGCCTGAACTGCTGTGCTCTTCCAGCACCATTAATCCAGAATCTGGTTTCCTGCATCTGCAGACATTGTTTTTATCTCTGTTGAATGTCTATTGTTGGGAAGTAATTAAATCTGTTTAGAGACAGAATGTCCGACAAATGTGAACAGATCAGAGTAAGTCAGCATGGATTAAAAAGGGTCAGACTTCTTTAACTAACCTGGTTACATGTTTTAACGAGGTCACTAATGTGTGAGATAAGGGAATGTGTTGTTTATATGGACGTCCAGATGACATTCAAGGAAGTTCTGCACAAGTGTTATAATGTTATCGTTGGAACAAAGAGATGACAGATAAACATATTCTGGATCTTTCTGCACAAATGAATTCTCAAATAAATCTCAGACATGTTGGTGAACTTGGGGTTTTATCAGAGGAAGGAGCTGAAGGAAGTCAGTTGTTGGAGAAAAATGGTTCTGGGAAAATTAGAATGTCTTAAATCAGCAGGGCCAAATAATCTATTTTCAGGAGTGCTTCAGGAAGTGGTTGTAAAATATGAGAAACATTGATGGTTATCTGTTTGTCGACTGTGGAATAGGTCCTACAAAATGGAGGGAGTTAATTTAACACGCCTATTGAAAGAGAGAGAGAGAGAGGGAAAATAAGAAATTTTAGACCAATTAGCCAGAAGTCAGCAGTGGAGAAAATGCTTAAGTTCATTATAAAATATTTTATAGCTTAGCACTTTGAAAACAGTGGCAGAACTGGACAGAGTCGGCATGAATTGTCGAAAGGGAAATCATGCTTAAAAAATCGACTGGAATTGTTTGAGGATATAGTGAGTGGATTTGATAAGGGGGGGGCCCATGGATATGGTTTGTTTGGACTTTGTAAGGGGAATAGATCGGCGGTTCTGTGGTCAAAAACAAGACTCACGAATAGCATGTTGCCTCCCAGTTGTACGACTCAGGCATGTCTCAGATCGGCTGCAGGACATTCTGAAGGGGTGGGTGAACAGCTAGCTGTGATGGTGCATGAAGGGACTGATGATATCGTAATAAATGGAATGGGGTCCTACAAGCAGAATTTATGGAGTGAGGAACCATATTAAAATGTAGGATCTCAGAGGTAGTAATCTCAGGATTGCTCCCAGTGCCATGTGCTAGTCAGAGTCGAAATGAAAATATAGGCAGGATGAATGTGTGGCTTGAGAGATGGTGCAGGAGGGAGGGGTTCAGGTTTTTGGGACATTGGGACTGGTTCCTGGGGAGGTGGGACAATTACAAATCGAGTGGTCTACACCTGGGCAGGACTGGAACCAGTGTCCTGAGGGATGTGTTTGATCACACTCTTGGGGAGGGTTCAAAATAGTGTAGCAGAGGGATGGGAACCAAATGAGGAGGTTAGTGGGCAATAAGGAGGGAGTAACTAAAGCCTGTCAGGAACTAGATATTGAAGTCAGCGTGACTAAGGTTAAGAGTAGGTAGGGAGCAGATGATGAATGCAAAGGGACAGATGGTCTGAGATGCATTTGTTTTAATGTGAGAAGTGTAGTAGGTAAGGCAGAGGAATTTAGGGCTTGGACTAGTATCTGGGAGTATGATGTTATTGCTATTACTGAGACGTGGTTGAGGGAATGGCAAGATTGTTAACTAAATATCCCAGGATACAGATGTATCAGATGCGTTCGAGAGGGAAGTAAAAGGGATGGAGGAGTTGCATTACTGGTCAGAGTGGATATCACAGGTGTGGTGAAGGAGGGCACTATGGAGGACTCGAGCAGTGGGGCAATATGGGCAGAGGTCAGAAACAGGAAGGGTGCAGTAACAATGTTGGTGCTATCCTACAAGCCTCCTAACAGTGAACGTGAGATAGAGGTACAAATATGTAAACAGATTATGGAAAGATGTAGGAGTAACAAGGTGGTGGTGATGGAAGATTTTAATTTTCCCAACATTGACTGGGATTCACTTCATGTTAGAAGTTAAAATGGAGCAGAATTTGTAAGAAGCATCCAGGAGGATTTCACAGAGTAATGTGGAAGTAGTCTAACTTAGGAAGGGGCCATACTGGGCTGGTGTTGGGGAATGAGCCCGGCCAGGTGGTTGAAATTTCAGTCGGGGATTACTTTGGAAGAGTGATCACAATTCCATACGTTTTAGAATGCTCATGGACAAAGATGAGAGTGGTCCTAAAGGAAGAGGGCTAAAGTGGAGGAAGGCCAACTATCCCAAAATTTGGTAGGAGCTGGGGAATGTGGATTGGGAGCAGCTGTTTAAAGGGAAATCCACATTTGATATGTGGGTGGCTTTTAAAGAGAGGTTGACTAGAGTCAGGACAGACATGTCCCTGTGAAAATAAAGGATTGAAATGGCAGAATTAGGGAACGCTGGATGACAGATGAATTTGTGAGATTAGCTAAGAGGAAAAAGGATGCATACATAAGGTCTAAGTGGCTGAAAACAGACAAAGCTTTGGAAGAATATCGTGAAAGTAGGACCAATCTGAAGTGAGGAATTAAAAGGGCTAAAGGGGTCACAAAATATCATGAAGGAAAATCCCAAATCCTTTTATTCATACATAAGGAGCAAGTGGGTGACTAGAGAAAGGGTTGGCCCACTCAAGGACAAAGGAGGAAAGATATGTGTGGAGTCAGAAAATGGATGAGATTCTTAATGAGTGCTTTATGTCGGTATTCACCAAGGAGAGGGAAATGACAGATGTTGAAGTTGGGGATAGGTGTTTGATTACTCGAGGGCAAGTCGATTTAAGTAGGGAGGAAGTGTTGGGTATTTTAAAAGGCATCAAGGTGGACAAGTCCCCAGGTCAGGATGGGATCGATCCCAGCTTACTGAGGGAAGCAAGAGAGGAAATAGCTGGGGCCTTAATCGATATCTTTGTAGCAACCCTGAACATGGATGAGGGTCCCAGAGGACTGGAGAATTGCTAATGTTTAAGAAGGGTAGCCAGGATAATCCAGGTAACTATCAACCAGTGAGCCTGATGTAGTGGTAGGGAAGCTGCTGGAGAAGATACTGAGGGATAAGATCTATTTACTTTTGGAAGAAAATTGACTTATCAGTTATAGGCAGCATGAAGTTGTGCAGGGAATGTCGTGTCTTACCAACTTTGTAGATTTTTTTGAAGAACTGATGAAGTTGATTGAGGAGGGATGGGCTGTGGATGTCATACGCATGGACTTCAGTAAGGTGTTTGATAAAGTTCCCCATGCTAGCCTGATAAAGAAATTTAAGTCGCATGGGGTCCAGAGTGTACTCACTAGATGGGTAGTGAACAGGTTGGGCAACAGAAGACAGACAGTAGTGGTGGGAGTACTTTCTCAAAATGGAGAACAGGAATCCGTGCTGGTACCGCTCTTGTTTTTGATCTACATAAATGATCTGGAGGAAGGTATAGGTGGTCTGATTAGCAAGTTTGCAGATGACACTAAGATTGGTGGAGTAGCAGATAGTGAAGGGGACTGTCAGAGAATGCAGCAGAATATAGATAGATTGGAGAGTTGGGCAGAGAAACGGATGGATGGAGTTCAAGCCAGGCAAATGCAGTCTGATGAATTTTGGAAGATCCAAATCTGGAGTAAACTGTACGGTGAATGGAACACCCTGGGAAAATTGATGCCCAGAGCGACCTGGGTGTTCAGGTCCATTGTACCCTGGAGGTGACAACACAGGTCGACAGAGTGGTCAAGAAGGCATCTTCCTTCACCAGACGTGGTATTCAGTACAAGAGTTGGAAGGTCATATTAGAATTATATCAGACTTTGGCTTGGCCACATTTGGAATACTGCGTACAGTTCTGGTTGCCACATTACCAGAAAGATGTGGATGCTTTGGAGAGGGTGTAGAGGAGGTTCACCAGGATTGCCTGGTATGGAGGGCACTAGCTATGAAGAGAGGCTTAGTAGATTAGGATTATTTTCATTAGAAAGTCAAATGTTGAGGGGGGACCAGATTGGGGTCTACAAAATCATGAGAGATATAGACAGGGTGGATAGCAAGAAGCTTTTTCCCAGAGTGGGGGACTCAATTACTCTGGGGTCATGAGTTCAAGGTGAGAGTGGAAATATTTAAGGGAGATATGTATGGAAAGTTCTTCACACAGAGGGTGATTGGTCCTGGAACACGTTGCCAGTGGAGGTGGTAGAGGCAGGCACAATAGCATCATTTAAGATATATCTAGATAGATACATGGATGGGCAGGGAGCAAAGGGAGACAGACCCTTGGAAAATTGATGACAGGTTTAGATGGAGGATATGGACCAGTGCAGGCTAGTAGGGCCGAAGGGCCAGTTCTTGTGCTGTAATTTTCGTTGCTCTTTGTTCTTTGAACTGAGGAAGCTCAAAGGAACAGAGTGATCTTGGGGTGCTTCTCCACTGATCCCTGAATATGGCAAGACAGGTTAACAGAGCAGTTATGAAGGCATAGGGGACACTTGCCTTTGTCATGTCAGGTATTGGTTATAAAAGCAGGAGGATATGGTGCAGTTAAGCAGAACATTGGTTAGGCCACAGCTGGAGTACTGTGTGCAGTTCAGGTCACCACACTGTAGGAAGGAGGTGATTGCACTGGATGGGGTGCAGAGGGGAATCACCAGGATGTTGTGTGGGATGGAACCTCTCAGTGATGAAGAGAAATTGGATCAGCTCGGGTTGTTTTCTTCAGAGCAGAGAAGGTGGAGGGGGGGACCTGATAGAGGTGTATAAGGTTATGAGGGGAATGGACAGGGAGGAGAGAAAGCAGCTGTTCTCCTTCTTGGGAGGGTCAATAACAAGTTGACTCACATTCAATGTGAAAGCTAGGAGGCTTCAAGATGTTTTAAGGAAAATGTTTTTCATCCAGAGGTTGGTGTGCATCTGGAATGCACAGCCAGAGAGGGGAGTTGAGGTGGGAAACCTCACAAAGTTTAAAATGTACTTGGGTGAGCAGTTGAAATGTCATAACATTCAAGCTGTGGGCCTCATGTTGGAAAGTGGGACTGGTATAGGTTTAGTGTAGTTTGGCTGGTACACAGTTAATGAACTGAAGGGCCTCCTCTGTACTGTGTGATTTTATGATTCTGTCGTGGGTAGTTTCAGGCTCCTTAACTGAGGAAGGATGTTCTGGCTGTGGGGGGAGGGCAGTGAAGGTTTACCAGACTGATTCCTGGGAGGACAGCACTTAGATCTGATGAGAAACTGGATCAGTTAGGATTATATTCATTGGCACTTAGAAGATTGAAAGGAATCATATTGTAACCTTGAAAATCCGAACAGGACAAGACTAGAACAACACAGGGAGGATGTTCCTGATGACTGGGGAATCCAGAACTACGAATTATGGTTTAAAGAAAAGGGAAAGGTTATTTCAGACTGAGCTGAGGAGACATTTCTTTAGCCAGAGACTGGGAAACTCGTGGAATATTCTATCACAGAAAGCAGTTGAGACCAAAACATTCAATATTTTCAAGAGAGGATAAGTATTTTCTTAGGACTAAAGGGGATAAATTTTATGGAGAAAAAATGGGAGCAGGGGACTAAGTTGGATGATCAGCCATGGTCATATTGAATGGCAGAGCCAACTCGAAGGGCTGAATGGCTTCCTCTTGCTCCTAGTTCCTTTGTTTCTATGTTTGTTCATAAACATGGAAACATATGGAATTATAGAGTCTTAGAGCCATCGAGTCCTACAGCACAGAGACAGGCCCTTTGGCCCAAACTGGACCGTGCTGACCAAAATTTCCATCCATGCTAACCCCATTTCCCTGCACTTGGCCCATATCCTTCAAATGTTTTCCTATCTATGTATTTGTCCAAATGTCTTTTAAATGTTGTTAATGTATCCACCTCAATCACTTCAGCTGGCATCTCATTCCACATGCGTGCCACCCTCTGTGTAAAAATGTTGCCCCTCAGGTTCCCTTTTATTCATTCCTCTCTAACACTAAACTGATGCCCTCTCATCCTCGATTCTCCAAACCTATCCATGTCTCTCATGATCTTATACACTTCTAAAGGTTTCCCAACCAGTCTCCTACACTCTAAGAAAAAAGTCCTAACTTGCCTAACTTCTCCCTATATGTTGAGTCCAGGCAACATCCTTGTAAATTTCTTCTGTACTCTTTCTGGTTTAGTAATATCCTTCCTATAACAAGGTGACCAAACTGAATACAATATTCCAAGTGCGACCTCACTGACATCCTGTACAAGATTAGAGATTAGATTCCCTCCAGTGTGGAAACAGGTCTTCGGTCCAACCAATCCACACCGACCCTCTGAAGAGTAACCCACCTAGACCCATTTCCCACTGACTAATGTACCTAAGACTATGGCCAATTTAACATGGCCAATTCACCTGACCTGCACATCAAACTTACTAATCATGCCTTACAGTTTCTCATCCAAATCATTAATATTGATAACAAACAGTAATGGGGCCAGCACTGAGCCCTGAGGCACTCCACTCAACACAGGCCTCCAGTCTGACAAGCATCCTTCCAATATTACCTCTGCTTCCTATCATCAAGACAGTGATAGAAAAGTATTTGTCTTTGGTTAGGAATTAGTTTGGAGGTAGGAGACAGAGAAGAGGGATAATGCTGACCAATAAACAAGATGTGAATAGTGGTGTCCCCAGGGATTTGTGCAGGGGCCTCAGTATTTCACGATATTTCTCAATGACTTGGATGAAGGAATAGAGAGCCAATTATCCAAGATTGCTGACCACACGGAGTGAGGCAGCTTGGAGGAGGTTACAGAGATAGGGAGAGTGGAGGGCAGAGAGGGATTTGAGAACAAGGATGAGAATTTGAAAATCGAGGTGTTGCTCGACCAGGAGCCAATATAGGCACGGGGTGCAGGGGGTTGTGGGAACGGGACTTGGTGCAAGTTTGGATACGGGCTGCAGAATTTTGGATGAGCTGAAGGATACGGAGGGCAGTGGCTGTGATGTGCATCAGCCATTGGAATGGTCATGTTTGGAGCCCCATAAACATGGCTGAGATTTTCAGTGGCTGATCTTTGTGATATGGAAGATATGGGGCTTAGATCATTCTCAAACATGAGACCCAGTTTGTAAAGAGTCTGGTTGAGCAGCAGACAGTGCTCAGGGAGAGGGATGGAGTTTATACCAGGATCTGAAGAGGATGGCTTTGATCTTCCCAATATGTTTCACAGTGAGCCTGGCTCCTCAGTCCTGACTGCTCTTAGCTGCTGTGATTGTCACTGATTAGACACTTATTATTAGAGATTCTGACCACAGCAGAAAGCCCCAGTGTAAAAAATAACTGCAAAGGCTGTCAGATCGCAAGGTTGAAACTTCACCAAAAGAGGAAGTGAAAGAAGGAGCTCAGAGCAGCTGGGTGTTTGTTACTGAGACGGGAGAAAACTGTGAACTGTCTGCACTCCCTGGAATCTGACAGCACAGGAGGCTGGTTCTAGGATTTATTTTTTGCAGAAACAGCACAGTTTTGGAAAAGGTGTCAGTCACTCTCTCACAAACACACACGCCTGCACTCGGAGATCAGAAACAGAATCCAGCAGCAGCTCTGTCTCCAAGCTGTGAAACCTGCACAGAATTGTTCCCTCATTCAGTTTATAACTGGCAGGATAGACCAAGCAGGGAAGGCAACACAGTGGTGTGTACAGTCGGAAGGGAGTTGCCCTGAGAGTCCTCACCATTAACTATGGAACCCATGAAGCCTCATGACAGCAGGTCAAACATGGGGAAGGAAACCTCCTGCTGATTACCACATAGCACCGCCCTCCCCTCCAACCTCAACTGAGCAGTCAGTCCTCCTCCATGTTGAACAACACTTGGAGGAAGCACTGAGGATGGGAATGATGCAGGATATACCCTGAGTAAGGGACTTCAAAGTCCACCATCAAAAGCTGCTCAGAAGCATCACTACTGAGCAAACTGGTCACGCTCCACCTGATTCAGCTGCGAGACTGGACCTGGGGCAGGTGGTGAGGGAACCAACAAGAGGGAAAAACATACTCACTATCACCTTCACCAATCTGCCTGCTGCTGGTGTATCTGTCCATGACAGTATCAGTAAGAGTGACCACAGCACAGACCGTGTGGAGACAAAATCCTGTCTTCCCTTTGAGATTATCTTACATTCTGTTGGGCAAGAGATATGGAATGTCAGAAAGAACTTTGATTTTAGCAGCAATTGTCAAAGTCTTGGAAATTAGTGCCCATTCAGGTGAGACAGGTGAAGAAACTCAGTGATTGCAATGGCAGATTGGATGGGCTCTTGATGGAAATAAACCTGCAAGGCCCTGGGGGTCGAGTAGGGGAGGGGGTGGGACTGACTGGATTGCTCCATGAAATGACAGCATTTCCCTGACAGGCTGAATGTTCTCCCCCTGTGCTGGAAATAGGTCTCACTCAATGAGGGGTTCACAATTAGAGAGTCTGGATGCAGTAAATACAGGACAAATTGTTTCTCCAGGCAGGAGGGTCAGTAACCAGAGGGCACACATTTCAGAAAGGGTCTGAAGTACAAGAGAGAAGATAGGAACATTTTTTATCCAGCGAGTTCATGATGACTGTCTGCAAGGTGAGTGGAAGTGGATTCAACAGCAACTTTCAAAAGGGCATTTGGAGAAATAGCTGAAAAGGAAATAATTGCAGGGTTATACAGGAAGGGCTGGGGAAATGGGACTCATTGGACTCATTTGACTAACAGTCGCAATTAACCCAGTGACCTCTGTCTGTGCTGTTTTAGAGCTTACACATACTTAGACTCACCTTTACACAAAGACTGGGAGAAACAGACAACCCAGTTTACAGAAGAGTGTTTTCTCAAGGAAAACTCTCTTGAACCAACTCAGGGAACAGGCCAGACTAGATTTACTGATGAGGAATAATTCAGCAAATCAATGGCAAGGGAACAGTGAACCAAAAGTGATGGGATTGAACAGTATATTCAATAGCACAACCATTCAGAGGGGGAGGGATCAAGGGCAGGAAGTCCGAGAGCATGCTGTAGGGGTCTGAAGGCTCTGCTGTCAATGGTGGGATGGAGCAAGCAGCAATGGGCAGGAGACCAGAGACAGAAGATGGAAGGGGGAGAGAGGGAATGTGAGTCTGCAGCAGGACACAGACGGAGGGAGGCCATGGTGGCAATTGGCTGGCAGTGAGGTCAGGGGTCATTCTGGAATGAGAGATGGATAAGACAGGGAAGGGCCCACTCCATATCAGACAAATTGGAGTTTATGGAATATGGCTTTAGGAAGCTGGGAGAGGACATTAGAATCATAGAGTTAGGGGGCAGGACGAGCAGGAATTAGGGTTTCTGTGGTCAAGGGGGCGAGGTAGTGCAGAGACAATGTTGTTGAGATTGAAATAAGAGGCATACGTGATGGAGAGGATGTGGGGTTTGCAGCTCAGGTGCTGGATAGTCCTGAGGGAAGGAGGGCCATGTTTACTGGTCTCTTCTGGAGCATCCAGTGGGAAGGAGGTCCCTGTTTATTGGTGTCTATTGGAGGTTCCAGTGGAAAGAGGTCCATGTTTATTGGTGTCTATTGGAAGGTGGTCCATGTATACATCATTAAAGAGTCATAGAGGTTTACAGCATGGGACCAGGCCGTTCAGCTCAACTCATCCATGCCGACCAAGTATCCAAAACTGAACTAGTCCCATTTGCATGTGTTTGGCCCAATTCTCTCTAAATCCTTCCTATCCATGTTCCTGTAAAAATGTCCTTGAAATGTAGTAATTGTACTCACCTCTACGAATTCTTCTGGCAGCTCATTACACATACACACTAACCTCTGTGTGAAAATGTTGCCTCTCAGTTTCCTACTAATTTTTTCCCCTCTCAACTTAAGTTACTCCTTCTAGTACTGGACTCTCCTACCCTGAGGAAAAGACTTTGACTATTCACCTTATCTATGACCCTCATGATTCTATAAACCTCTATAAGGTCACCCCTCAATCTCCTGCATTCCTTGGAAAAACATCTTGGCCTATTCATCCTCATCTTGTAATTCAAATCCTCCAATCTTGATAACATCCCTGTTAATCTTTCTTGTATTCAAACCACTGTCATAACTTCCTTCCTATAGCAGGATGAGCAGAAATGTACTGTGTCCAAATGTGGCCTTCCCAATGCCTTGTACAGCTGTAACATGATGTCCCAGCTCCTGTACTCCCTGCTTTGACCAGTGTAGGTGAGCATGCCAAATACTTTCTTCACCACCCTGTCTACCTGTGACCCCACTTCCAAGGAACTATGTACCTGTACCCCTCAGTCTCTCTGTTCAACAACACTCCCCATGGCTCTACCATTAATTGTGTAATTCCTGCCCTGGTTTGTCTTTCCAAAATGCAACTCCTTCCATTTATCAAAATTTCCATCTGGATTTGTTGACCCACTGGCCCAGTTGATCAAGATGACATTGCACTCTTGGATAACCTTCTTCCCTGTCCACTATGCCAACAATTTTAACATCAGCCACAAACTTACTGACCATTCCTGCTATTTTCTCATCCAAATTGTTCATATAAATGATGAACAACAGTGGATCCAGGATCGATTCTTTTGACAGGCAGTTGGTCACTGGCCTCCAGTCTGAAGAACAACCCTCTCTCACCAGCCTCAGCCTCCTATCATCAGGCCAATTTTATATCCAATTGGTGAGCTCTCCCTGGATCCTGTGTGATATAATCTTACTGAGCAGTCTACCATAGGGAACCTTGTATTAACTCCATGTAGACAGAGTGTACTACTCCATCTTTACCTATCTTCTTGCTTACTTCTTCAAAAACTCAACCATCTACTCATCTCCATTGGAAGTTCCAGTGATTAGGAGGCCCATATTTATTGATCTGTCTTGGAGGATCCAGTCAGAAGGAGACCAATGTTTACTGGTCTCTAGTGGAGGCTCTTGCAGGAAGGAGGCCATGTTTACTGGACTCTGTAGGAGAGTCCAGTGCATCATGGACTCCAAGGTGAGTGTGGGGTTCAGTTCCTTTCTGTTGTAACTGTGTAATGGTTCAACCCACATCCCAGTAAAACACCCTGACTCAGAGACTGATCATGGAAAGGGAAAGAGAGGGGTAGGAGAGGGGAAGGGATTGGAAAATATTGTGAATGGACAGGCTGGATCAGTGGGTCAGAGCCTGTGCTGCCCCCCCACCCAGCTCACACTGATGGCCTGAGGATCTCCTCTCTCTGCTGGGCCTTCATGGAATGAGCTTTGTGTCCAAACCAGTCTCCAGTGAGAACAGGCCAAAAGCACAGAACTGCCCTTCATTTGACAAGAATCTAGCCATCTTTCTGAGAGAGGCCAAATCCAGGTCAATGTGGAAAATGGGGCCTTAATCCAGGGGAAAACATGCTTCTGGGGTCAAGGGTTAACATCCATGAGTGGGGCAGAGAGAGGGAGATTCATCCTGAATTCAACTGCCACAACCTGGGACACTGTGAGAAAGAGAGAGAAGTGAGTCAGAGACAAAGGGTGAGTGTCTGTACGTGTGTGTGTGTGTGTGTGTGTGTGTGACAGAGAGAGAGAGAGAGAGAAAGTGAGAGACATGAGTATGATTAGAAACAGAATGACAGAGAGGGAGGGAGTGCGACTGTAGATTGGGAATACAGAGAGGGAGGGAGAGAGACAGAGGGAGGTATAGAGAGGAGAGATAACAGAGGATTTAAATTGAAGCGAGAGAGGGAAGGAGTTATGGAGACAGTGAGAGATGGAAAAATAAAAATTATGAGATGGAGTGAGAAAGCATGAGTGAATTGGGGAGAGTGGCTATGAGACAGAGTGAGAGAGAGAGAGAACATGAATGAGATTAACAGTAGGAGAGAGAGGGATAGAGAGAAAGAAGTGGCAGATGTGAGACAGAGAGAGAGAGAGAGAGAGGTGGATAGGTCCTGGTCACCACATTCTGGGAAGGATGTGACTGTACTTGAGAGGGTGCAGAGATTTACCAAGATGCTGCCTGGGATGGAGGGTCAGCTGTGGGGAAATCTTGGAAAGGTTGGGATCGTTTCCTTGGAGCAGTGAAGGCTGAGAGGGGACATGATAGAGGGGGATAAGATTATTTGGGGCAGTGATAGCGTGGGTAAGAAGGCACTTTATATATCAGTAAAGTACTCAATAACCTGTGTCCCAGGTAACACAGACATGGACACAGAAACTCGGAACTGGAGTAGGCCTTTTGGCCCTTTGAGCTTGCTCTGTCATTCAGTATGATCATGGCTGATCCTCCATCTCAAAACCATATTCCTGCTTTCTCCCCATTCCCTTCATGCTGTTAAAATGCAAAACAATTATCTCTCTCCTTTTCTTGAATTTATTCAGTTCCTTGGGTTCCACAGTTGTCCTACCCTTTGAGTGAAGAAATGTTTCCTCATCTCAGTCCTAAATGGTCTACCCTGTATCCCCCTGAGACTGGGTCCCCTGATTCCAGACTTCCCAACCAGGGGAAACCTCCTCCCTGCCCAGCCCTGTTAGAATTTTATACATCTCAATCAGATTCCCTCTCATCCTTCTGAACTTGAGTGAGTCCAGGCCCAGTCAAATTGGAGTGAGAGGAGAATTGAGGAGAAATGTTTTCACCCAGAGGGTGGTGGGAGTCTGGAACTCACTGCCTGAAAGGCTGGTTGAGTCACAAACTCTCGTGACACTGGAGCAGTGTTTAGATATTCCCTTGTGTTGCTGTAGCCTCCAGGGTGATGGGTCAAGAGCTGGAGGATGGGATTAGTGTCATCAGATCTTTGTTTACTCACACAGACACAATGGGCCAAATGGCCTCATTCAATGTTGTTCACATCAATGATTCTCTGAGAGAGCGCGAGAGAGCGAGAGAGAGAGAGAGAGAAGGAAGTGTGAGGGGCTGACGTGGCTCTCTCTGCCTGATGCCATTTACATACTGAGGAACACCCAGTCAGACTCTCACAGGCTGCAGCTTTATAAAGCAGAGCCCAGTGAAGGGAGAATTTATCAGGAACCAGGCACAGGGACAGGAGCACACACCATGATTTCACACATCCAGTTAATCTGGCCCCTGGCATTCTGTATCGCAGGTACAAATCTCTCTCCTTCCACCTTGAATCTTTAGCTGCTCTCCACTTGACTCCAATTCCACTGACTTGTGATTGAAGGGAAAATGCTGAAACCAGAGGAATGCTCAGTGTCTCCAACAATCTCTCATTTGACCGGCTCTTTCTGTGACAGTTCTGACTTCACTGTGTTTCTCTCTGACCCCTCAGGTATCAGTGGGGACATCATCATGACCCAGTCTCCCCGGTGCTGTCAGTGGGACTGGGCCAGACTGCAACCACCACCTGTATGACCAGTCAAAGCATTAGCAGCAACCTTGCTTGGTACCAGCAGCGAGAAGGTCAGAAACCCTCTCTCCTGATCTATGATGCAGCAACTCGATTCACAGGAGTCTCCGATCGATTCACCGGCAGTGGATCAGGGACCAGTTTCACCCTGACAATCAGCAACGTTCAGAATGAGGATGTCGCTGACTATTACTGTCAGCAGTATAGCAGCAGCCTTTACAGTGATACAGAGCCATACAAAAACCTCAATATGCACAACACCACCTCCTGTACTGACACATCCAACAGTTATATGAAATGTATAATAAGGGACAGATAGTCCCACCTCTTGCACTGACACGTCCACAGTTATATATAAAGTAAATTGAACAAATTACCCCATGCTGGGATTGTCACTGTCCACTACACACTCCAGTCCCTGTGGTGTCCACCGCTCACTGAAGGCCTCAAGTTTCCCTCTTACACTCCATGGCCACATGTGAAGAACAGCTGCAAGATTTAACAATGAAAACTAAATTTCACAAACCCCCGAGAGTAGCTGGACACAACCCAGGGAGACAGAGAGAGAAAGACACATGAATGAGGGAGAGACAGAGAGGGGTAGGGAGTGAATGAGATTGACCAAGAATAGACAGAGACAGAGAGAGACAGGGAGAGGTTGAGAGTGACAGGGGGAAGCAGAGAGCAGAGGTTTTTATACAGCCTCTGCACTGGGAGCTCTCACTGTGGTACACGTTCGGTAAAGGAACCAAACTCAGACTGAGCAAGTAAACCTCAATTGTCCGTTATTAACCCTGTCAATACTGAAATACACTTTCTAAAACACAAATGCTGAATTGTTGAAGGTGTTAGTGGGGAGCTGCAGTGAATGAAATGGTTGATTGAGGAGCACTGTGGCGAACAGGGTGTCCAGCTGTACTTCTTTAGTTCCATTGCCCCGCTTAAGCAGCAAGACAGAAGTCAGTCAGTTTTACTCACTGTGTGGAGGAGCTCTGTCCATTTTCAGCCTGTGGTCCCATTCCTGCAGCATGGAGTGAAATCAGTGAGTAGCCTCCTGCCAGTCTCAGTGTGACAGACTCAGGGCAGATTTTGATGTGAGCTCTGGCTCCCTGTCCCAGTCTCTGATCTCACTGACCTCAGCAGCAGCAGCAGCAGCACAGTGAGACACCGAGCTCCCACCTCCCCCAGCTTTAACTCTGCTCAATCACACAATCACAGAATTGTTACAGTGCACAAGGAGACCATTCCACCCATCCTGTCTGGACCGGCTCTCTGAATGAGCAATTCACTGAGTGTCATTCTCCTGCCTTCTCCCTGTCACCCTGCACATTGTTCCTTTTCAAATAACATTCTCATTCCCTTCGGAATGTTTTAATTGAAGCTGCCTCCACCACACTCTCAGGCAGTGCATTCCACACCTTAACCACTCACTGGCTAAAAATGTTGTTCCCCATCTCACTTTTGTTACTTTTCCCAATTGCTTTCGATCTGTGGTCTCTTGGTCTGAATCCTTTCTTAATTGGGAACATTTTCTCCCTATTTACTCTGTCCAGGCCCTTCCTGACTCTGAATTCCTTGAACAAATCTCCTCTCAGCCTTCTCCAAAGAAGACAGTCCCAAATTCTCCAATCAAACTTCATAACTGATGTTCCTCATCCCTGGAATGATCTTTGGGAACAATTTTTGCCATCGCTACAAAACATTCGCCTCCTTCCAGAATTCTTCACATTATCTATGTCCCTCATGATTTTCCAAACCTCTACAAGGTCACTCCTCAGAACCTTCCGCTTCAGGGTAAGAAGTCTCAGCTTTTCCAGCAACTCATAGTCACAGAGTCATACCGCGTGGAAACAGACCTTTCAGTCCAACTTGTCCATGCTAACCAAATATCCTAAACTGATCTCATCCCATTTGCCAGCATTTGGCTTACATCTCTCGAAAACCAGCCTATCCATGTACCCATCCCAATGTGTTTTAAATGCTGTAATTGTATCCACCTCCAACACTTTCTCTGGCAGCTCAATCCAGACACGCACCACCCTCTGTGTGACAAGTTACCCCTCAGGTCCCTTTTGAATCTTTTGCCTCTCACCTTAAACTTATGTCCTCTTGTTTTGGAATCCCTTTTCCACGGAAAAGACCTTGGATATACACCCAGTTCATGCCCCTCATGGTTTTATAAACATCTATAACGTCACCCCGAGGCCTTAGATGCTGCAGGGAATATAGCCCCAGTTTCTTCAGCCTTTCCCGACAGCTCGAACCCTCCAAATCCTGGCCACATCCTTGTAAGTCTTTTCTGCAGCTTTTTAAGTTTAACGACATCCTTCCTACCTCAGGATGATAGAATTGTTCACATCATTCCCAAAGTGGCCTCACCAATCTCCTGTACTGCTGTAACATTATGTTCCAACTCCTGTACTCAATGCAGTGATGAACAAAAGCAAGCAAACCAAACACCTTCTTCATCACCCTGTCTACCTGTGACCCCACTTTCAAGGAATAATGTACCTGCATCTTCACCCCTAGGTCTGTTATTCAGCAACACTCCACAGGGCCCTCCCATTAACTGTATAACTCCTGCCCTGGTTTGCCTTTCCAAAATGCAACATCTCACATTTATCTAAACTGAACTCCATTTGCCACTCTTCTGCCCATTGCCCCATCTGATCAAGGTCCCGCTGTACCCTGAGATAATCTTCTTCACTATCCACTGTCCCACCAATTTTGGTGTCATTTACAAACTTACCGTAACTCCTATATTCACATCCAAATCATTTCTTTAAATGATGAAAAGCATTTGTGGACTCAGCACCAATCCTTGTGGCACACAGCTATTCACAGATCTCCAGTCTGAAAAGCAACCTTTTCCCACCACTCTCTGCCTCCAATCTTCAAGCCAATTTTTTGACTCCAATGGCTCGCTCCCCCTGGATCCCATGTGGTCTAACCTCACAACCAGTCTATCATGTGGAACCTTGTCAAACACTTTACTCTGAAGTCCATATTGACAATGTCTACTGTTCTGTCTTCATCAATTCTTTTGGTCACCTCCTGAATCAAATTCAGGAGACATGATTTCCTATGCACAAAGCCACACTGATTATCCAAACGATGTAAATCCTGTCCCACAGAATCCACTCCAACATCTTACCCAGCACTGACATCAGGCTCACTGGTCTATAGTTCCCTTGCTTTTCCTTTCAGAAATAATGGCATAATCTTAGCCAACCTCTCTGTTTCTCCAGCACCTTATCCATGGTTGCCGATGATACATATATCTCAGCAAGGGTCCCAAAAATCACTTCCCCAGTTGCCACAATGTTCTGGGATACACCTGATCAGGTCCTAGGGTTTATCTACCTTTATGTGTTTTAAGATCTTTAGCGTCTCCTCATTTATATGTGTTCTCTTTTCAAGACATCACTATTTTTCCAAATTCCCTAGCTTTCCCCACAATATATACTGACCTAAAATATTTGTTCAGGATCTCACCCATCTCTTGTGTCTTACCAAAATATAGCACTCCCATTTATCTGAATTAAACTCCATCTGCCAGTCCACAGCTGACTGGCCCAGTTGGTCAAGATTCCATTGTATTCTTAGACAGCCTTCTTCACTGCCAATGATTAGATTAGATTCTCTACAGTGTGGAAACAGGCCCTTTGGCCCAACAAGTCCACACTGATCTCCGAAGAGTAACCCACCCAGACCCATTTCCCTCTCAGTAATGCATCAAACACTATGGACAATTTAGCATGGCCAATTCACCTGACCTGCACACCTCTGGACTGTGGAAGGAAACCAGAGCACCCGGAGGAAAAACACGCAGACACAGGGAGAATGTGCAAACTCCACACAGACAGTCACCCAAGGCTGGATTCAAACCTGGGACCCTGGTACTATAAGGCTGCAGTGCTAACCACTGAGCCACCATGCTGACCCCCACCCCTGAGCCACCACTAAGCCACCAATGCCACCTGAAAATTCACCTAAACACACTTTTGCCAGTCTGGTCACTATATTCAGAAATTAAAGACCCCCCCCCATTTATAACGGCTCTATCATATTTGCAGGTCTCTGTAAATTCCTTGCATTTGTATTTCTCCACATCCTTCCCACTGGGTGGTGACTTATTGACTGCTGTGAGGATTCTGTGGTCCTTGGTGTTCCTCTCTGATATTTGCCCCTGGCTCCCACAGCCCTGCCAAGTTAGTTTAAACCCTCTCTAACAGTAGTAAACCACCTCACAAAAATCTAAAGCCCTCCCTCATGGATCCTCTTTCCAGCCCAGCAATCACCTGTGTTCACCTCCTGATTCTATTCTCACTTGTGTGGGGTGCTGCAAATGTGTTGCTGGAAAAGCGCAGCAGGTCAGGCAGCATCCAAGGAGCAGGAGAGTCGACGTTTCGGGCCTGAGCCCTTCTTCACTTGCGTGGGGCACTGGGAGTAATCTGGAGATTCCTACTTTTGAGTTCCTGCTACTAATTAGCAGCAGGAACTCAAAAGTAGGAAGCTCCCAGATTACTTAAAAGTAGGAAGCTCCAAAACCTCTGACTGCAGGACTACATCCCTTTTCTCCCTCTGTCACTGGGACCGATGTGGACCACGAACTGCTGCCTGTTCCCCCTCTCCCTCAGGGTGGTCTGCAGCCGCTCAGTGATATCCTTGACGCTGGCACCAGGGAGACAACACACCATCCTGGATTCCCATCTGCAGCTGCAGAAACACCTATCGACTGCCTTCACTCTCCAATCTCCTCTCACTATCACTCTTCCAGTCTTCCTTGTGCCCCCTGTACAGCTGAGCCCCCCGTGGTGCCAGGGACTTCGCCCTGGCTACACTCCCCAGATGAACCATCATTCGCATCAGGATTCTGAACTGAATCCTGGTTGGAGAGTAGGATGTCTGGGGATTCCTGTACTAGCTGCCTGGTCCTTTTGGACTGTCTGCTGCTCCCCCATTCCCTCTCTCCCTGCATACTCTGAAGCTGCGGAGTGACCACATCTAGAAACGTGCTCTTCACGGACCTCTCAGCCTCACGGACGCTCCGCACTGACACCAGCTGCTGCTCAAGCTCCAAAACCGGAGCTCCAACTGCTGTCACTGACCACACTTCCTGTACTCATGGTATTCCAGGAGCTGGGAAACATTCTGAAGTTCCCACATGGATGCACACTCTCTCCACTCTTGGATTATCTCTTTGCAAAGTTCTGATGACAAACAGCTACTACAGCAGGGCTCAGAGTCCAGTGTTCAGTGGGTTCAGTGTTCCAGGGTTTTGGAGAAACTCTCCAAAAGACTTTAAGAAATAGGAGCAGAAATCAGCCATTCAGCCCATTGAATCTGCTCTGCCATTTGATCTTGGCAGATATGCTTCTCACCCCATTCTCTGCCTACTCCACAGGAACTTTCCATCCCCTTAACAATCACGAACCTATCTATCTCTGTCTTAAATACACTCAGTGACTTGGCCTCCCTGCCCTCTGTAACAATGAGTTCCACAGATTCACCACCCTCTGGCTGAAGAAATTCCTCCTCATCTCAGCTCTAAAGGGTCGGCCCTTCATTCTGAGGCTGTGCCTTGGTTAGCGAGTCTCTCCTGTTTTCGGAAACATCTTCTCCACATCCACTCTATCCAGGTCTATCTGTATTCTGCAAATTTCAATAAGATCCCGCCTCGTCCTTCTAAACTCCATTGAGTACAGACCCAGAGTCCTTAACCACGCTCATATGACAAGCCCTCCATCCCCAGGATCATTCTTGTAAACCCCTCCAATGCCAGCACATTGTTTCTTAGAATATGGGTCCTAAATCTGTTCACAATATTCCAAATTCAGTCTGACCAGAGCCTTACACAGCCTCAGCAGTACATCTCTGCCCTTGTATTCTGGCCTATTGAAATGAATGCTAATATTTCATTTGCTTCCCAAGCACAAACTGTACCTGCCTGTTCACCTTAAGAAAATCCTGAATGAGGTTTGTGCTTTAGATTTCCAAAGGCTTTCCTCATTTAGAAAATACCTCCACACCCTGACTCCATTGATTCCTGAAAGATCATCAAAAATGTCTCCACAATCTCCTCAGTGATCTCCTTCAGAACACACTGGTGTAATTCATCTAGTCTGGGTGAGTTATCCACACTCAGACATTTCAGCTTCCCCAGTACCTCCTCCTTAGTAATGGCCACTGCTCTCACCTCTGTCCCCTGACAGTCTTGAAGTACTGGACACTGCTGGTGTTTTCCATTGTGCAGACTGATGTAATGTATGTATTCAATTCCTCTGCTTTTTCTTCATTTCCTATTATTCTTTTTCCAATGTCTATTTCTGCCTCCATCTTCCTTTTTATATATCTGATGAAACTCTTGCAATCTTCTTTTATATTACTGGCTCGCTTTCCCCCACATTTCACCTTCTGTACCCTGATTTTTTTTTTAGTTATCCTCTACAGGTTTTTAAAGACTTCCTAATCCTCTGGCCTCCCACTATTTTCCACCACATTGTGTGCTTTTTCTTTTGCTTTTATGCTGTCCTTGACCTCCCTCATCAGCCATGGTTACATTGTCCTCCCCTTAGTGTGTTTCTTCTTTTTTGGGATGAATTCCTACTCTGCTTCCTGAATTACCCCCAGAAACTCTGCTGTTTGCTGCCACACCATCTTACCTGCTCGGCTCCCCTTCCAATCAACTCTGGCCAGCTCCTTCCTCACGTCTTTGTCGTTCCCTTTACTCAACTGAAATACTGTTCCATCTGATTACAGCTTCTCCCTCTCAAACTACAGGGGGAATTCTATCGTATTATGGTCACTTATCCAGAGGGACACTTTCACCTTCAGCTCACTAATCAAGTTTGCCTCATTACACATCACTGAATCCAGAACTGCCTGTTCCAAACCGCAAGCTGTTTCAAAAACCATCTCATAGACATTCCATGAAATCTTTTTGTTGAGACGTGCTACCCAATCCACCTCTCCATTTTTTTAATGGATTTTCTGTCTCCTGATTGATTTCCTTCCCCACACCCTGTTTACTGCTTGGAGACCTGAACTTGCATCAGATTCTTTATTTCTTGGGTTCCTCAACTCTCCCCACACAGATTCTACACCTTCTGACTGTATCTTTCTTGCTATTGATTTAAAGTCATTTCTTACTAACAAGGCAACTCCTGTCCCTCTGCTCTTCTGCCTGTCTTTTTGATAGGATATGTATCCTTGGATATTTAGTTTCCAGCCGGATCCCCTTACAGCCATGTCCTGTGATACCCACAACATTGTACCTGCCAGTTTCAATCTGCACTACAAGCTCATTGTGTATACTTGTGCATTTAAGTACAACACCCTCAGTCCTGCATTGACTGCCCTCCTTCTCATCATTGTTCCTCTTATCTGCTGTGCTTGACATTTGATTCCTGATCCCTTCCATGCTCTCAGTCCTATTACATCTTCCAGAATCTTTGCTAACCTCTCCTGAGCCCTCCTCCACTTTAACTAGTTTAATTACTTGGAAACTCAATTTACCTCGATTTGGGGCATCACTTTGTCTCCCTGACTCGGAATGCTTCGTGCATTTAGACACAAAATCTTTAAGGTTGATCTATTCTTGACTTTCCCTGCACTTTTATGGTTCTTTGATATTCAAAAATTCCTCCCTTCCTTTTATTTTTTGGTAACAATCAATCCCATCACTAACCAGCAATCCTACCTTCTCCTTTACCTTCCATTTTCTCATTTTCCATCCAACTGAACCAAATTCCTTTCTCTTTGGGTTGAGTTCAGGACAATATTTATCCTTGAACCAAAATCATGAAGAATGCTCTTTGATCCATTGCTTCCAGTGGGATCTTGCTGTGTAGAAATTGGCTGTCCCTTTCCTGAAATTGCAACAGTGACTGGTTTTCAAGCAAAGTGTAACTGTCTTTGGGAGAGTCTGAGGTGCTGAGGGCTTGATTGAAACACAATTAGAGTCAGGGAGATGTACAGCATGGAAACAGACTCTTCGATCTGACTCATCCATGTCAACCACAGAGACATAGAGTCATAGTGTCAGAGAGATGTACAGCACAGAAATAGATCCTTCTGTGTAACTTGTCCATGCCGACCAGATAACCTAAATTAATCTAGTCCCATTTGTCAGTATTTGGCCCATATCCTTCTAAACCTTCCTATTCATATACTCACCCAAATGCCTTTTAAATGTTATCATACCAGCCTCCAACTTCCTCTGGCAGCTCATTCCAAAAATGTACCACTCTCGGCAGGAAAACATTATGCCTTAGTTCCCGTTTAAATCATTCTCCTGATACTTTCCACCTATGCCTCTAGTTCTGGACTCCTTCACTCTGACCAAAATATCTTCTCTATTCACTTGATCAATGCCCCTCATTATGTTAGAAACCTCGATATGGTCATCCCTCAGCCTCCAGCGATCCAGGGAAAATAGCCTCAGCCTATTCAGCCTCTCCCGATCGCACAACCCTCCAACTTGGCAACATCTATGGAAATCTTTTCTGAACCATTTTTCCTACAGCAGGGAGGCCAGAATTCCACACAGTATTCCAAAAGGGGCCAAACTAATGTCCTGTACAGGTGCAACAGCTCCAACTCCAATACTCAATGCATTGCCCAATAAAGGAAAGCATGCCAAATGACTTTGTCACTCCCTACCTACCTGCAACTCCACTTTCAAGGAACTAATCTTTTTTGGGATGAACTGGAAGTCTTTCAGTTGTGCTTTTCCTAATCACCCTGTTCAGAAACAAACTTCTTGCTTTCACACTCAACTAAAAATAAGATAAAGGAGGTGATGATTTAATGGTACTATTGCTGAGCTGTTCATCCAGAGATCCAGATTAATGTTCTGGGGGCCAGGGTTAGAATCCTGTGCAGCAGATGGTGGAATGTGAATTCAATAAAAAATCTGCAATTAAGTGTCGAATGATGACCATGAAACAATTGTTGATTGTCAGGAAAAAGCCATCTGATTCCCTGATGTCCTTTTAGGGAAGGAAACTGCCATCCTTACCATGTGACTCCAGACCCACAGCAATGTGGTTGACTCTAAACTGCCCTCTGGGTGATTAGGGATGGGCAATAAATGCTGATCCTATCAGTGACACTCACATCCCAAGAAGCAATTTAAACAATGCCTGTTTTTTTTCTGGGGTTTGTTAGGTATTGGCTACAAATGTTCAAACATTTTATCAGTGAATATTCTGAGAGTTGAAATCCCTTCAAATGGCAGGGATTAAAATTGTTTCTCTTGTCTTTCAGGCCGTGAAACTCTCAGCCCAAGCTGACCCTGCTGCCCCCTTCCCGGAGCAGGTCAATGCCAGGGCACTGCCACCCTGGTGTGCCTTGCCAATCACTTCTATCCCGATGAGCTGGAGGTGCAGTGGAAGAAGGACGGTGCAGTCATTTCGGACGGGGTTCAGACCAGCAACTACCTGCGAGCTTCGGACAGCACCTACAGTGTCAGCAGCCTGCTGACCCTCTCTGGGTCTGACTGGGAGTCCAACGCTCGCTTCTCCTGTGCCCTCACCCACGTGACCCTCCCCTCTCCTCAGCAAGAGCATCAGGAGATCAGAATGTGTGTAGAGTGTTTGAGACAGTCCACAGAGGAGACACAACTTTAAATAGAACAGGGCTGAGCTGGCAGGACAAAGGTCATTGTCAGCACTGAATTTCAACTCTCTTCCTTCTCAGGATTGGCTCAGGGACACTTCTGAATTTCAGGGGTTAAGGCAGGTCATTGGGACACTGTAGATAGAGCTTTACGCTGTGTCAAACCCCATGCTGTCCCTGTTCTGGGAGTGTTTGATTGGGACAGGTTGACTTGTGATGCCAAGTAAAATCTCTTGAAGTTGCTGAAGACTGTCAGCTGTACAAAACAATGTGAACCTCAGAAGTCTCTGCTTCAGTAAACCAGATCTCCTTCCTGCTCAGCCGCCAGTTCCAATTTAAGGTTTTGTCACTGTTTGTGACAGTTGACAGGATTCTAAGTTATTTGAGAAATCTCCACAAGTGTTTTCCTCAAGCTCTCCATTGTGGCTGTGATTTGTGCAGCTTCCTCTGTCTGGGCTGTTAATTGCTGACTGTTTTCTGTCAATGTCAATCTGGAAAAGGGAATAAAGATGAAGAAGATTCAGTCTCTGTCTCTGTGTGCTTTGGAGATTGACCACTCCATTCAGCTGATTGGCTGCATTTCAGCATGGCATTGTCACAATTGGCTCATTGGCCTGTCAATCAATGACACATCGTTGTAGAGGATACTGACAGCCAATCATCAATCACTTTCAATTGATCCCTTTGATCTGGAATCATTGGAGGTTACAAGATTCCAAACAGATCTCCATTAATGACCACTGGACCATCTCTGACACCTCCCTCCCCTTCCTGGACCTCTCCATCTCCATTAATGATGACCGACTTGACACTGACATTTTTTACAAAACCCACCAACACCGAGGATTCCACCTCTTCCCACCCTACCTCTTGCAAAAATGCCATCCCGTATTCCCAATTCCTCTGCCTCCACCATATTTGCTCCCAGGAGGACCAGTTCCACAACAGAACACACAGATGGCATCCTTCATTAGAGACCGCAATTTCCCTTCCCATGTGGTCAAAGATGCCCTCCATCTCATCCACATTCC